>NW_026526153.1:0-66557 GCF_010183535.1 Caenorhabditis remanei
TTCGAATAAAAATGAGCGGTTCACTCCAAAAAATAACGAAATCTCAGCCGCATCTTCAATTTTCATACATATTCTCAAGAGAAACTTAATTTATAGAGCAATTCGAACAGAATCGGTTGCAAAAGCAATCAAATACGTCAGAATTTCGTTAAAAGTAGCGTTAAAAATCAGAAAAATATGCATAAATATTCAAATTTCAATGTGCTAATAACATCCGTATGAATAAAAACATTTCCCTGCACCAATACTCTAAAGAAGAAGACGTTATCACTCGTTCAGAGCACCAATTACTTCATTAAACAACTACCAAAACTCTCAGCACACACGACGGAATAAAAATGGTCTCAATCTGGTTAAAAAAAATCGAATCCCTTCGTAATAACACATCCGACACAAGTGCACTGTCAAAATAGACTCCGAAAACCATTCATTTCTGCTTATATCCGTCGTTAATGGACATAAAACTCTGAATTTCTGAAAATCGTTCTGAAAATGGAGTCCATTCATCTTTACACATGTCATTTTCAAAAATCCCCTTCAATTAATCGATAATCATCGTGTGATAGTAGTGCGTAGCGCGCACGCTCCTCGAACGCACAAGACGCTCCTTAAAGCACAAGTGTATGAACAACGCATAAGTGTATAACAGACGCAACACAATTCAAAGGCGCACGCTCTACAGTAGTTTTCAAAACATAAAAAATGAGCAATAATTTCGAAATTCGAAAATAACATTACATTCTCTCAGCAGTTTAATCGCATAACTTTATTTACCTTTTTTTCGAAAATCCCATCGAATTTCTTCAATCAACTGTTTACTACTCTCATCCCTATCTCTCTCCACACTCAAATAAAACAAAACAAAACAAAACAAAACATAAACGAGCAATAATTTCGAAATTCAAAAAGAACCTTTCACTCTATCAGCGGTTTAACCGCATATATTTTTTCTCTCGAAAATTTCATCAAGTTTTTTCGAACAACCTGTTTCCTATTCTCATCCCAACACTCTCTCTCTCCTTTTCCAACTGAACAGATGTCTACCGAGTCTTCTCCATCGAACACAACGCACAACAACGTCGGAACAAAAAGGAGAAAAAGTCTCCAAAGTAAGTATTTCTTTCAAAATTATCAAAAAATCAATATGAAAAAAGATCAAAAAGCTAAGAAATATTTCGAAATAGTTAGAATTCTCACTTAAAAAGCCGTATTAACGAGCGATCATCTTAAATCAATACTCAATAGCTAGAAATTATGTCAGTTTAGTAAACATTCATCAACGTATTAGCTATATCTGTCGACTACAACAATAATCGACTAATAATAATTATCAACCAGCCCGAATTAACAATATTCGAAGCCCAATTACCATAATTCACAACGCATTAACATAAGTCATCCTCTCTAAATCTCTCTCTTTCCCTCTACTATCTCCCTAGTTCTCTTCTCCACTCTTCCTCTTTATTTTCTCTATTCTCTTAGTTCCTCTTAACCCATAAACCTATTCAAGTCCACTTTCACCCCAAACCCGAACATAACTGCTGATAAAGAACACAGCAGAATTCACCAAACATAATATAATCGCTGACAAATCACCCAGCACGAAATAAAAACATCGACTGAAACACGTCGCTTCCGTAATTAACACATCTGTTTTACAGATCAACCGATTCGTCCACCGATTCCAACCGGACGATGAAGTCACCGTGACAAAGCAAGTCACTTCCACCCCTTCCTCTTCCTATAGTAATCTTTTATCAGTTTCCCCACAATTTTTTCTTCCCTCTTTTTTCATGTTAACCCCCTGTTTTTCTTTTTCATGTAGGCACAAGCCCACGGTTTAAAATAAACCAAACAAGTTGAACACTTAGTCAACACGTCCTTTTTCTTATGTTACACTAGACCGCTCCTGCAAAGGATGTCTAATTTTTATAGTTGGGCCTCTCCCGCCCATGGACGCCCCCCGGTTAAAAGTAGGATCAGCTACCAATAGTTAAAGGATAACACCAACAAGACACACTATGCAGAGAGACAAGGGTTTGTGGAGTCGACACCACGAAACCTTAGGCAACTCTCTCTCATTAGCCCTTCTGCGCAGAAGGGATAAATCTTGACACAATCCACCGTAACTCGAGATACGAACTATTGATACCTGACGACTGCTACTCTGTGATGCAAAACCTCTATGTTTCTACACCGCTGTGTTTCGTTTTCTCTCTTTCCCTTTCTCCCTCTTCTCGTTCGGTCGTAAAGATCTCTCCCCCCTCTAATCTATATGTTTCCAGAATCTCAACAGTTTTTCGTGCTCTCTCTCCAACATGGCTCCAGGTCCCCCCGCTCCTCCTCCTCGCACCGCGAGACAAAGGATCGGAACGATCCAGAGCTATGTTACTTCCTTCGACAAACAAATCGACAAGGTCATCGATGGAGCAAGACTGTGGCAGCGAGACCAAAAAGTCATCCGCGACCAAGAAGCTTCGGAAGGCGGTCAACAACATGATGTGGATCGCGTCCATGCGCCTCGGATCGCAGAGTCCCTGCAACGGATGCTGCAACAAGTCGGTGAGCTTCCTGTTCTCTTAGGGAACAAGGTATCTGACGCTAAGTCTAAAGCATTCGAGTCAGGATCCGACCCAGAAGAAGTCGAGTCATTAGGACTCGCACTGGTATCTAGTTATGCTCCGATCCTGAATGAAAAGAAAGCAATCATAGCAGATCTGCTTACAATTCTAACTGCTTACACTGTGTCTTATGAGTTAAATGTCAGCGTTCCAGTTTCTCCAGAAGAAATCTTGGAGGAAATGGAACGCTCCTTCGAGGAGTCCAGTCTCCAAGAAGAAGAGAACGAGTTATCACCAACTCTTAGCTCTGTATCACCCACACCATCCACCAGCCCACCTACTCACCATATCACCAGCCCACCAACTCACCCAAACCATACACCACAACCAGAAACAAATACCCAAAAGGAGTATAACTCGGCCCACCATCAGCCACACCAGATCCCAGAAACACCAATTCTTATGACTACGGGAGGAAACTTCCATAACCAAGAAAATACCAGAACATCCGAAAAAATATCGGACAATTACTTCAATGCAAACTTCCGCAATCCAAACGTACAACAACTTTTCGATAACACCAGAAACTACAGCACCCACCTACCACAACACGCGCAAAGACAACCAAACAACACCGAATACTCCAAGCTACCCGAGCACTCAGCATACAGAGGAAACTCTCAAGACGCTCGTAAGACTCAGAACCCAGACAACAATCCAACACGTTCAAAAATTCACAACACTGAATACTACTCAAATCAACAACAAATTCCACATAACTATCAAAGGTTCTCGAATGAGTCCAACCAACAACTAGACTCAGAAGTGAACAAAAACATTGAAGCGGCGATAAGCCAACAGAGACCAGCCACGTGCGAACTCTGCGAAGGAAGACATCATCTCTCCACCTGCACGGTGGATAAAGACACACTCAGAAGATACTGTGTGAACACAAACAGGTGCATGGAGTGCACATCCCTCCTTCACACCTATCACAACTGTCCTCTGCGTCAGTTAAAAAATGAAGAGGCCGAAAGGCAACTACGGGAGAAAGAAATGGAGCTGAGCCTACTCAAGAACTCCAACTCAGCGGAAAATCACGCTCCAACCGCGACGTCAACTCCGAAACCGGAAAGGGCTCAGTCAATGCACGAGAGCTTCCTACCAGAACCGAAGAAGAAAGCATCCCATTACAAACCGAACGAAAACCAAAGACAAAGAAAAGATTCCGATGAAGAATCCGTTCAAGAAGAACGAAACAGAGTTCCAAGATACATGAGCAGCGCACAGAGTTTACAACTGCTCGACCATTTCCGACACTGCACACCATTCTCTGGAGACAAGTCATATTACCCCAAATTCCGAACACTATTCAACAAAATAGTAACGCTAGGAGACACTGATCTCGATATTGCCAGAGACATTCTGCTCGAAAAGGTTACTGGACAAGCCGCTGTACATCGTTCTCCTCGTAACGGATGCAACAAAAGCAATCCGAGCTACATTCCAGAGCTTAGACAAAGTCTACATGGACCATGTGAGCGTCACCAGTCTCGCACGAGATCTGGAAAACGTGAGAGTACCATCCGACAGCTCAGCAAACTTCACACACCACCTCTGTGTAGCAAGACAACTCTACGATCGCATTAACGAAGCCGACCCAGAGTTCTTCACATACCACCACACTTTAGCTCTGCTGGCAAAAATGCCGTACCCAGTACGACAACGATGCGCAGTGAAAAGAGAAAATAGAACAATCACACCTGAATACGTGTTCGAAAAAGCAGATTCGTTTCTCAGTGAAATGCTAGCTGATGAAGAACTAACAGGAAAGTGTCCAGAAAATGATGGTCTGAATTCACACGGACTAGGTTCCACCGACTAATTTTATAGCCGGACCTTTGCCCCGGGGGGGAGTGTTGTGGAATTATTCATTCCACAAGTCGTACTCTTGCATAATAAATACTAAATACAATAATATAAAAATATCTGATCCAAATCAGTAAAAGGAGCAAAGCTCCGTCCTTCTAACACCCCTTTTCAGCTTCCCCGTCGTCCTTTTCCCTGGAATCGCCTCCTTCTGTTTTCCTCTTCACTGTCCCGCTGCATCCGCGCTCTGCTGGACACTTCGCTGCGTCGCGACTCACTTGTCATGAGATGGGCTGCCGTCAACGGAGGCAGGTTCGAATCGGTTGAGATGACGACGGATCCTGTCACGCCCCTCCTTTTTTATCCCTTTTTTTCCCTAATTTAATATGTTTTCCACCTTTCATTATCTTTAATTAATTTAGTCCCTTTAACTGTAAAATTCCCCCTGTTCCCGTAGCAACCAAGAAAGCCCACAACAACGTGGCAAATGACTGGCCTAAAATTCCTTATAAAATCATTACATTTATGACGCAAATCACCACGCGTACACTTTTCCACAATAATAAATCTTTATAATTTCCACCAATTCTTCGTTCTCTCTCTCTCTTTTCAGGTTATTCTCATCTTCATACACTTAGGCCTAAATTCACTATAAACTTAGTCTTTTCTCTATCTTTCTTCTAATCACACACTCTCTTAGTCCTCTCGTCACCGTCTCTCCTTACTATCTTCGTCGTCTCTTCGTTCCCTTCACTTCCTCTCCGTTAACCATCACTCTTCCTGTCTACCCTGCCTGACTTGTGCTCCTAAAGGGACTAACCCTTCCTTTATGGGCACAAAACTATGTGCAAATGAAAGAGCGTGTTTGTTTCTATCAAAACATGTACTGATCCTAATTATAACTGTTATTCTATGACTCAGACAACTCAATGAGAGTCAAAAACGACAGAAAACCTCATTTTCAGCCGAAAATTGGTGATTCTGGTCAATTTTTTCCTATTCTTAAAACAGTACAGCTTTGTGGCTATGTGCAGATGAAAGAGCGTGTTTGTTTCTATCAAAACATGTACTGATCCTAATTATAACTGTTATTCTATGACTCAGACAACTCAATGAGAGTCAAAAACGACAGAAAACCTCATTTTCAGCCGAAAATTGGTGATTCTGGTCAATTTTTTCCTATTCTTAAAACAGTACAGCTTTGTGGCTATGTGCAAATGAAAGAGCGTGTTTGTTTCTATCAAAACATGTACTGATCCTAATTATAACTGTTGTTCTATGACTCAGACAACTCAATGAGAGTCAAAAACGACAGAAAACCTCATTTTCAGCCGAAAATTGGTGATTCTGGTCAATTTTTTCCTATTCTTAAAACAGTACAGCTTTGTGGCTATGTGCAAATGAAAGAGCGTGTTTGTTTCTATCAAAACATGTACTGATCCTAATTATAACTGTTATTCTATGACTCAGACAACTCAATGAGAGTCAAAAACGACAGAAAACCTCATTTTCAGCCGAAAATTGGTGATTCTGGTCCATTTTTTCCTATTCTTAAAACAGTACAGCTTTGTGGCTATGTGCAAATGAAAGAGCGTGTTTGTTTCTATCAAAACATGTACTGATCCTAATTGTAACTGTTATTCTATGACTCAGACAACTCAATGAGAGTCAAAAACGACAGAAAACCTCATTTTCAGCCGAAAATTGGTGATTCTGGTCAATTTTTTCCTATTCTTAAAACAGTACAGATTTGTGGCTATGTGCAGATGAAAGAGCGTGTTTGTTTCTATCAAAACATGTACTGATCCTAATTATAACTGTTATTCTATGACTCAGACAACTCAATGAGAGTCAAAAACGACAGAAAACCTCATTTTCAGCCGAAAATTGGTGATTCTGGTCAATTTTTTCCTATTCTTAAAACAGTACAGCTTTGTGGCTATGTGCAAATGAAAGAGCGTGTTTGTTTCTATCAAAACATGTACTGATCCTAATTATAACTGTTATTCTATGACTCAGACAACTCAATGAGAGTCAAAAACGACAGAAAACCTCATTTTCAGCCGAAAATTGGTGATTCTGGTCAATTTTTTCCTATTCTTAAAACAGTACAGCTTTGTGGCTATGTGCAAATGAAAGAGCGTGTTTGTTTCTATCAAAACATGTACTGATCCTAATTATAACTGTTATTCTATGACTCAGACAACTCAATGAGAGTCAAAAACGACAGAAAACCTCATTTTCAGCCGAAAATTGGTGATTCTGGTCCATTTTTTCCTATTCTTAAAACAGTACAGCTTTGTGGCTATGTGCAAATGAAAGAGCGTGTTTGTTTCTATCAAAACATGTACTGATCCTAATTGTAACTGTTATTCTATGACTCAGACAACTCAATGAGAGTCAAAAACGACAGAAAACCTCATTTTCAGCCGAAAATTGGTGATTCTGGTCAATTTTTTCCTATTCTTAAAACAGTACAGATTTGTGGCTATGTGCAGATGAAAGAGCGTGTTTGTTTCTATCAAAACATGTACTGATCCTAATTATAACTGTTATTCTATGACTCAGACAACTCAATGAGAGTCAAAAACGACAGAAAACCTCATTTTCAGCCGAAAATTGGTGATTCTGGTCAATTTTTTCCTATTCTTAAAACAGTACAGCTTTGTGGCTATGTGCAGATGAAAGAGCGTGTTTGTTTCTATCAAAACATGTACTGATCCTAATTATAACTGTTATTCTATGACTCAGACAACTCAATGAGAGTCAAAAACGACAGAAAACCTCATTTTCAGCCGAAAATTGGTGATTCTGGTCAATTTTTTCCTATTCTTAAAACAGTACAGCTTTGTGGCTATGTGCAGATGAAAGAGCGTGTTTGTTTCTATCAAAACATGTACTGATCCTAATTATAACTGTTATTCTATGACTCAGACAACTCAATGAGAGTCAAAAACGACAGAAAACCTCATTTTCAGCCGAAAATTGGTGATTCTGGTCAATTTTTTCCTATTCTTAAAACAGTACAGCTTTGTGGCTATGTGCAGATGAAAGAGCGTGTTTGTTTCTATCAAAACATGTACTGATCCTAATTATAACTGTTATTCTATGACTCAGACAACTCAATGAGAGTCAAAAACGACAGAAAACCTCATTTTCAGCCGAAAATTGGTGATTCTGGTCAATTTTTTCCTATTCTTAAAACAGTACAGCTTTGTGGCTATGTGCAGATGAAAGAGCGTGTTTGTTTCTATCAAAACATGTACTGATCCTAATTGTAACTGTTATTCTATGACTCAGACAACTCAATGAGAGTCAAAAACGACAGAAAACCTCATTTTCAGCCGAAAATTGGTGATTCTGGTCAATTTTTTCCTATTCTTAAAACAGTACAGCTTTGTGGCTATGTGCAGATGAAAGAGCGTGTTTGTTTCTATCAAAACATGTACTGATCCTAATTATAACTGTTATTCTATGACTCAGACAACTCAATGAGAGTCAAAAACGACAGAAAACCTCATTTTCAGCCGAAAATTGGTGATTCTGGTCAATTTTTTCCTATTCTTAAAACAGTACAGCTTTGTGGCTATGTGCAGATGAAAGAGCGTGTTTGTTTCTATCAAAACATGTACTGATCCTAATTATAACTGTTATTCTATGACTCAGACAACTCAATGAGAGTCAAAAACGACAGAAAACCTCATTTTCAGCCGAAAATTGGTGATTCTGGTCAATTTTTTCCTATTCTTAAAACAGTACAGATTTGTGGCTATGTGCAGATGAAAGAGCGTGTTTGTTTCTATCAAAACATGTACTGATCCTAATTATAACTGTTATTCTATGACTCAGACAACTCAATGAGAGTCAAAAACGACAGAAAACCTCATTTTCAGCCGAAAATTGGTGATTCTGGTCAATTTTTTCCTATTCTTAAAACAGTACAGATTTGTGGCTATGTGCAGATGAAAGAGCGTGTTTGTTTCTATCAAAACATGTACTGATCCTAATTATAACTGTTATTCTATGACTCAGACAACTCAATGAGAGTCAAAAACGACAGAAAACCTCATTTTCAGCCGAAAATTGGTGATTCTGGTCAATTTTTTCCTATTCTTAAAACAGTACAGATTTGTGGCTATGTGCAGATGAAAGAGCGTGTTTGTTTCTATCAAAACATGTACTGATCCTAATTATAACTGTTATTCTATGACTCAGACAACTCACTTTACATTTCAAGCATATCACTTTATAGACAAGGTTTTAAGTTATGGGTGCGGAAATTCAGGTTTCTGAAAATTCTGAAACGATGCACAACTATCCTTTTGCGTTTATGCTCTTGCGAAGTTATGTTTCGTATGCTCTTGCGAAGTTATGTTTCGTATGCTCTTGCGAAGTCATGTTTCATATGCTCTTGCGAAGTCATGTGAACTTCATTTCATTTCATATTCATTACGTCATTGTTCCCAGAAAATTTCTCAACTTCCGTTCAACTTCAATTGGTTCAGGTTAGAGACTATCACCCTGTATGCAGCTACAAAAACTGGACGACGATCATTGTAGTTAACCCCCAAATAGAGACCAACGAGACAACTTACTCAGATGTACGCAAAATTGGCTACACAGTTCTACAGTTCCAGAAATATATAGAGTAGTGATGAGGATGCTACACCAACAATGCAACACTTTCAAACAGTCCCACTTTTCATTACTCATTATTTACGCAAGACACAAACCTACACCTTCGTTCAAAAAAAAAAAGAGGTGTGCACACAAGAAGTATATATAGACCAAGAACGAAAATTATCAAATTCACAGATTGTGTTCCTTCTTGAGTGATGGGCAATCGTGCTGGAAGAACTTCATGTTTTTCTGGGCAATGAGATGAGAACGACACACGGTGCATAGAGCGAGAGCTGGAATTTGAAAATTGAAACTTTTGAAGTTTTGATACAAGTAAACTCACGAATCTGGATCATTCCATCTTCAACCTTGACAGTTTCGCGGGTCGAATTGAACTTTTTGCATGGGACACACATATAGACGATGAGGGGGTCCAATCCTTTGAAAAGACGTTCCGGCATAACATTGGCTTGATCCTCAGTAGGAATAATTGACTCGGCAGCCTTCTCATATAACCACTATAAACAGAATCATACAGATTTTTCTACGAATTAAGGTCAACTCACATGCTTAGCACCAGATTTTTCACTTTCATGGGCAACGAGCTTCTTTTTTGGAATCTTCTTCTTCGCCGGTGCATGGTTAGTCTCTTCGTCATCTTCAAAATACGGACGCTTCTCACGTTGACCATTCATCTTGGGCTTAGTAGGAGTACCATAATCGGATAGAGTACCAGACATTTCTGAAAATCACACTAAATTTGGAGGGAAACATTTATCAAGACCAGAAAGCACTACAGTAGAAGCATATGAAAGTCGGAAAAGTGAAGATGCAAATGAGAAAGTGATAAGTACATCACGCTTAAATACGTGTCTGAAAACATGAGTCATCCACAAAAAGGGGAGGGTCAACTTGAAAAATTCAATTAAGCAAGGTCCAGGTGAAGCATGAATCATCAACAGCAGGAGAAATTTTTGCACAAAGTGGACGACTGAAGAACAATGAGCAAACAAACTAGGATTTTGCTTGAATGTGGATGGTAGGCATGGAACCCTTGGCAAAGTTGAAAACGTAGGCTTCAGATTTCTTTTCAGGCTTTTCAGGCTTTTGAGTTGATGAGGATGTATAAAAGTACTGATCCAGACCATTTGAAGAAACCTGAACGATTTCGGGGTTTTTCAACTGTCAAGTGTTTGTAATCCTTACCACTCCAACTTGATCTTGGGTACTAGGTTGATATACATACCCTGAGCCCACTTCATTACTAACGGCTGGTTTTTGAATACCCATTGTGTTTTTGAATGAGCAGCTGCGATAAAACGCGATCACCACACTTGTCAGAG
Organism: Caenorhabditis remanei; assembly: GCF_010183535.1. Classification (NCBI taxonomy): domain Eukaryota; kingdom Metazoa; phylum Nematoda; class Chromadorea; order Rhabditida; family Rhabditidae; genus Caenorhabditis; species Caenorhabditis remanei. The sequence goes on from NW_026526153.1 coordinate 10,394, forward strand.
AGATGGTCAATGCAATCGTGGAGCAGAAGGAAATGAGAAGGAATGAAGATCTGGAAGCGGGTTCGAAATCATACAGTTTTCCAATGTGGTCCAAGGAGCTAATTCACGAAGGAGTGTGTACGACAGTTCTCAAAAATGGGTCAGCAGTGCTTGACCGTACTCATGCATTAGACAGACATTTTGCCTATCGAAATAACGTTTGCTGAATTGCAAAAGTAACTAACGTGGTTGGAAACAGTGATGTCCTGAAAAATGCATTATAAATTCAAGAATTGTAGAGTTCACGGAATTCTTTTCTGTATCTGAACGAGCGCTAAACGAACTGAACGAAAAATAGAAATATTGTGCAGAGCAATGCATCCTGTGTGATCACGAAGAGAACCTTCACAAATTTGGAAATGTGAATAATTCTGGGGTTGCCTTAACAAGGGTAGAAAACCCCGGAAACATGAAAACCTGAAGCATTCTCTCCAAGAACAGAAAATCAGACTCATGCACATGAAAACTGTGAGAAACGATGAAATGACACCAAACTCAACAATCGTAACGCAGAACAATTGGTTTTGATGACTCATCAGAATTGAAAGTTTGAAAACCTTAAAGTGACCTCTCGCGATGACTCATCAAGGATGACTCATCAAGGTTGACTCATCAATGATGACTCACTGTTTCGAGGTTCAGCATATATTGGGATTTGCCGACAGAGCAAGGAATTCTACATACTCTGTGGAAACCATCCATGTTTCACTGAGAAACGATGGGAATGAGTCACCACACCGGGACACAAACTTCACATTTTCACCTAGTCTCCGATGGGTCAATGAAATAAGGAGAAATTTGAGCTATAACGACTGATTATGTGGCAAACCGACAAATCCTGGAGGGTAATTGAACACAACAGATGAGAATGCAGGGGTATATAAGGAAATCAGCACAACTCCAAAAACCATAACAAACTTCATTCCGAAGTGAACGTCACTGATTTTCTTGAAGCGACTTACCTTTATCTTCATCATCATCATCATCGTCAATTCCACCATTGTCTTGATTCTCATCCTCATCAACCCAACCTTGTCTTGATTTCCATCAACATCATCATCATCATCAACCACATCAATACAGTCCTTGTCTTAATTTTCAAGAAGATCTACAACCATGATGGTTGAAAATTTTGAAGAGGTAAGTGTAGAAGTTTTTGAAGTCGTCACTAACGTCAACTTTTATCAGGAACAAATTGGTGGAGCAAAGATCCGTATTTTGGACGTCCACGAAAAGACACCCAAGGGTCATTTTGAAGGTCGAATCATTTCACGCACCCTAGGCTTGGAACTTCCGGATTCTATGACTACTCATCCTCGAGGTCCTGAAATGTTTGCTGAAACTTTGATAGAGCTCGCTCATCGCTATGACCCATTCAATAATCCTCGCACAAAAGTGGGAATTGTATTTGAATCAAGCGAGATTCCTGAAAGCGTCGGCTTGTGCTATCAACCGATTGATCGGATCAAGGCTGAACACATTGTTCAAAGTCTTGCTCTTCAGTCACAATCAAACAAGTCTGTCTTGGAACTTGAAACTCCAAAAATCAATGCCAGATTTACATACATCAATCCACCAGTTGGTAGTGGTAAACGTCGCTTTGACACTGGCAAAATCCTGGAACTCACTGTATTTGAAAAACGACAAAAATCGAGTGAATTGGAGCTTGTGTTGAACGAGGACTTACCCAAAGTCAAGCAACGCAGATCCAACATCATGCCGAACGAAGGTAACATTTTATGAACTTCGTTGTTGAACTTCGTATGGACATTTTTCAGTAATCGAAGATTGTCTGGTTCATGCATTGTACCAGACCCTGATGTACTACAATTGGAAGCTCTGTAGAACACAGGAAAGTCAGAACAAGTACCGCAATGCACTGAGAAAGACTTTCAAACGACCACACATTTGCCAAGAAGTTTACGAAGCAGTGAAAGCTATGAAGGAGGTAAGATTCAGGGTAAACTCAGCAACTAAATTTCAGAAAACTTGCAGGAAGCTGGTGTTTCGAAATTGTCAAACTTCTGCAGGATGGACGTTGAGCGCTTTCAGAACACAGTTTTTGCTGGAACACATCAGCTTATTGTATTTGTGAAGAACTCCACCATACCATTCTACTCAGGACCATACGTTAGCGACAAAAAACAGCTGGCCCTATACTTGGACGATGGACACTATAGAGGTGTCAGAAGTATTTGTGCACTACTCCGGACTGATTACTATTGTGCACTCTGCAATAGAGGTTATTGCAATACTGTAAAGCACTATAAATGTCCACTGGTTCACCGTTTATGTGGTCAACGTCATTGCCCTGTTACAGAGAGTGATCAACCAACTCGATGCAAGACATGCACCGTGTTATTCAAATCTCAAATCTGCTATGAAAATCACATCAAAAAAGGACTGGAAAGTTGTAGTTTTTGGACAGAAAATGCATTTCTCCTTATTTTGTGTTGCAATGCTTGTAAATTTTTGAGATACATAAGCATGGATTTCCAAGGATTGATGCAACTTCATCAGGAATGAGATTCGCAAACTGTTGTACCTTAACTGAGTTTTATCTGAGTTGCTCCTCAGCTGTTTCGTCATAAACTATTTTACGTGATGTGGATTTTTGCAACGGTTACAAATTGGCATTCTCTGAAATTGTAACACTACAGACTGAAATTTAGTCACAAAACCAAATATGTCTGAAAACATGGTTTCAGAAGCTCTTCAGTCAGAACATTTGGTGACAAGAATATGAATATGAATATGAAATTCGCTCATATCAAAAGCGCTTCACTCTTTAAAGTGGGCACAAAATAATGTAAATTTGGAAATTTGGTCATATCAAAAGCACTTCATTCTCCAAATGTGGCCCAGAAAGATGTAAATTTGAAAATTTGATCATAGCAAAAGCACTTCAGTCTCCAAATGCTGCGCAGAATGATGGAATTTTGAAAATTTACCCACAAATACACTTTGTGTTTGAAATTTGGTCCCATCAAGGCTACTTCAGACTCAAAACTTGGCTACAGATATACTTCACTCTCAAACTTGGTCACAGCAAATTCTGTCTGAAAACTTGTAAAAGTACATGGTTCAAAATTTTTTATAGGTTTAAGGTGAGCAATGACAATTATTTATATGCGAGCAACAACAATTTCATAATTTCAGGCACAAAATCCATATGGGAGTGTAGATCCATCGGAGACGATGCGTCTCTTGTTGAAGGTGAACTGGAATTTTTTGAAAATCTTTTTGCTGTACACGTGGTGATATGCATCGCGATACATGACGTGTTGCGGAAATTGAAGTCGGGTTCGTTGATATACATCCTGCAGAACTTCATCCACCATGTTTTTCATCAGATCGAAAGACATTAGATTTTTGACGACGGAATTGACTGTGATGCCTTTTGCTTTTCGAACAACCTGAAAATTTGGTAATCTATCGCATTAAACTTGTTTATACCACTCACCTTCAGGGATTCATCGGCTGACACCTCCTTGTAGCAATACGTTTTGGGGCCTAGGGTTACAAATTCTGTCATTGTGCCATCCAATTCGTCAGTAAGCTGCCCGAGATAAGGTCCGATTTCTCCACGCAAGGGGTCATTTGATCCTTCGGGTACAGCATAAATGATTGAATCCGTATCTGTAAATTTTGAGTGCGAAAAATTGACCACTGACTGGAAAATACCTGTGTACATGATGTTTTCCGCACCAACCATCTCCATGAAGCGGTAGAGTCGAAGACGAGCATAAGACGTAGTGAGTGCAGCAAGTTGCATTGCACTGGTTTTGAAACTCTCAAGAGTTTCTGCCTGTTTCCTGTATTTGATGATCAGAGCATCATTCACACATAGTACATCCGAAATGACGATTGTTGTGTCATAGAAAATGTTCCAGAAAACCGTTGGGTCTGTCACTATGCAAGTCGTTTCTCGATCCACTCGCTGTGCAAATTTGCCCCACTGAAAAAATTGGTTTATCTACAGTGAGAACATTGAAGCCATACCAGTGAGTTCAACATCAATTTGGCAACAGCTCTCTTTCCTGGATTTTTCGAAAATCGTGAGTAGTCTGTGAGATGAATTTGTTCCTTGTCAAAGTATGCTTTGCAGTACGCGTCTTTTTGAGCATCTGTGCTGACATTTGCTGGCCATCCTGTGCTATACTGAAAATGGTTGAATAAATTAGGCACCCAGCACAGTCTCACTCACAATTTTTTCCTCCATCATTTGGTTGATGTACGAGGTGAATAGTCCTCCACGACCACTTTCATCGTTTTGCACCCAGTTTTCATACTTGACACCCTGCAAAAATAAAATTACATGAATCCCCCAAATACCTGTCTTCACATGGAACACTTCTGTAATTTCGTAGCCTAAGCTCAATGCTTTCTGGAGTTCCACTGTAGTAAACGTTCCGCTGAACGAACGATCATTGTCCGAGTGTTCACAATCATGTTGATTTGAGTCTCTACAGCATTCTGAAAAACTGAAGAGGTTTCTATGTGGACTTTTGCTGTGACAAACTTTTACAAAGACCAAACAAGAGCTTTCCGTTGTCCTTGATTGGCAACACTGGTAACTTCAGATGCCGTGGTGGTAAAACTTTGCAGCTCAAAAACCCTCGAAATGTCAAATCGGTTGGTTTCCTCATTGGTACTTCCATGGAGCCTTTAGGTACATTTTCAGGTGCACCAATAGGAAATGGATCGTGTTTCATCACCGTAGGATAGAGACTGAAAATGCTATAGTTTTTGATGAAAGTAGAGTCGGAAATCACCTGACAACGTCTGCATATCGTAGTGTTTTACCCTCATTGTTGGCGTATAGTCGAAAAACCTCTGTTCTGCCACCTGTCAGTGCCCTGTCGCAGTGTAGAAGTCCCTAAATTCATTCGTGTGCAGATGATGTATGCATTGAAATCTTACCACAGCTTCATAGTCTCGAAAAAATGCGGCCATCTCAGGATTTCTCAAAAGCTGCTTCTTCACTTCACATTCCCATACAACTTTGACTGGATGAAATTCACGTAGTGCATTCAAACGTTCCTCATCTTTCAGGCGAATTTCTTTGGCACTTTCACAACCTATCATGGATTCTTCTGAATAAGTGCACTCGTGTGCATGCCAGTAGCAGCCCTGCAATTGTGATTATTTAGGAATCTCGTAGCTGTGTTCACTTACGAAAAACTCAACGATGAGTCCTTGAGGATATTTTGGACATGGATGTACAAAACCATCCACTCGGTACCTCCCAATCTGAAAAATTTTGCATTATCGTCTGTGAGCCTGTGTGCTTCACTCACCTTTTCTTCACCATACGTGGTTGACATGTTCAGCTGCACATCCTCTTTCGAAGCGAACCACGCCAAATATTTTTGACTGACTTCTGATGCATTCATTGATACTGACGGTTTCACATCCAAGACAATCGGCTTTTCTGAATCCAAATGATTTCGACGAAACACAAGAGCAGCTGCTGATGCCGCAGTCGTAGACTCCTGAAAGTGTTTGCGTGGTACAATTTTTACGGAAACTTACCTCCAGAAGACAAACGTTAGTGATTTTTTCAAATTCCGTCTCGAAGAGTCCCATTGAAGTTGCCAGAATGTATACGTCGTTGTAGCAATACTTGAAAATCTCTTCGACAAAGTTGAAAATTTTGCCTTCAGCCCTTTGTGCACTCAAAAATGTTGAAAGTTGCTCTTTGACCACTGACGATTTGTTGTCCATCGCGTAGTGACAATCTTCAGGAAGCGGTCCCACATATGTGTAGTTTTCGGGTTTGATGAACAACACCGGAAAATCCCTGTAAATTTCAAGAATAACTTCACTCTGGTCTCACACTGTCATACCCCTTGACGGAATCCACGTTGAACGTCTTTCCAAGTGAACTCAGACTCATTGACAGGTATCGAATTGAGTCAAGAAGTTTTACTCCGTTGTGTTCCATGAAAATCAGTTTGGTTCCATCCATGACAAGTTTGGGTGAAGCTTTGTTGCTGGCAATCAAATTCTCAAGAATGAATTGACCATCGCACCTGAAATATACCACATCTTTGTAATTATAACCAACATCAAGATTTACCCAGATGCATTGTGTGCCACAACAACAGCTCCTTGGTGGTGATCAGCAAACAGCCACTTTGTCATCTCACTTCCAACATCCACATTTCGATTCTCGATGGTTATACATTCTATGACCTTCAATCGACCATCAGGTGCACATTTCGAGCATACCATGTTTCTTGCTTGTTCAATGTCATTTGGGATGAAGATTGCGCAGCCTGGGCAACAACGGAGAGCCACGAACAAGACGGGGTGTTGCTGTCCAGTTGATTCGTCGGCTCTGCTCTGAAATTTTTAGGGTGTGAACTTAATTTTGGTGATATGCAAACCTCAATGTCGAAATATACACGACGTCGTGTCAGCTTTTTCTCATTTTTCTTTGAAATGGGCATCAGGCAATTGTGCGGCGTAATTCTTTGGCAGTTGCAGCGATAACACCATTTCTGCCCGCACTTGTGTGGATTGCCTTTGTTCGTGTAGTAGACGTCCTCGCATTTCTTACACACTGTCGTATAATCACATCGACTTTTACCATTCTTTGGCCCTGAAAGAAGTGATGTTGAGCTGGAGCTTCCTAACCAAGCACCTACCTTTTTTGATATGATTTTCATAGCAGATTTGAGATTTGAACAACACGGTGCATGTCTTGCATCGAGTTGGTTGATCACTCTCTGTAACAGGACAATTGCGTTGACCGCATAAGCGGTGAACCAGTGGACATTTATAGTGCTGTACGGTACTTTTATAGCGTCTATTGCAGAGAGCGCAATAGTACTCGGTCCTCAGTAGTGCACAAATACTTCTGACACCTCTATAGTGTCCATCGTCCAAGTACAAGACCAGCTGTTTTTTCTCGCCCACGTATGATCCTGAGTAGTAGGGGATAGTTGAGTTCTTCACAAATACAATCAGTTGATGTGTTCCGGCAAAAACTGTGTTTTGAAATCGCTCAACATCCATCCTGCAGAAGTTCGATGATTTCGACACACCTGCTTTCTGTAAGTTTTCTGAAATTGAGTTGCTGAGTTTGCCCTGAATCTTACCTCTTTCATAGCTTTCACCGCTTCGTAAACTTCTTGGCAAATGTGTGGTCGCTTGAAAGTCTTTCTCAGTGCATTTCGATACTTGTTCTTGTTTTCCTGTGTTTTACAGTGTTTCCAATTGTGGTACATCAGGGCCTGGTACAATGCATGAACCAGACAATCTTCGATCACTGAAAACATGTCGATGATGATGATATTAACCTGAACAGCAATGTTCATAAAACTTTACCTTCGTTCGGCATGATGTTGGATCTGAGCTTTTTGACTTTTGGTAGTTCCTTCTTCATCTCAAGCTCTGTTTCGCTTGTTTTTCGTCGTTTTTCAAATACAGTGAGTTCCAGGATTTCGCCAGTGTCAAAGCGACGTTTACCGCTACCAACCGGTGGATTGATGTAGGTAAATCTGGCATTGATTTTTGGAGTTTCAAGTTCCAAGACCGATTTGTTTGACTGTGACTGAAGAGCAAGGGTTTGAACAATGTGTTCAGCCTTGATCCGGTCAATCGGTTGATAGCACAAACCAACGCTTTCAGGAATCTCGCTTGATTCAAATACAATACCCACTTTTACACGGGGATTTTTGAATGGGTCATAGCGATGAGCGAGCTCTATCAAAGTTTCAGCAAACATTTCAGGACCTCGTGGATGAGTAGTCATAGAGTCAGGAAGTTCCAAACCTAGCGTGCGTGAAATGATTCGACCTTCAAAATGACCCTTGGGAGTCTTTTCGTGGACTTCCAAAACACGGATCTTTGCTCCACCAATTTGTTCCTGGTAAAAGTTGACGTTAATGACGACTTCAAAAACTTCTACACTTACCTCTTCAAAGTTTTCAACCATCATGGTTGTAGATCTTCTTGGAAATCAAGACAACGACGGTATTGGTGTGGTTGATGGAAGTCAAGACAAGGTTGGGGTTGATGAGGAAGAGAATCAAGACAAGGGTGGGATTGACAATGATGATGATGATGATGATGAAAATGATAAAGTTAAGTCGCGTCAAGAAAATCAGTGACGTTCGCTTCGGAATGAAGTGTGATATGGTTTTTGAAGTTGCGCTGATTGCCTTATATACCCCTGTATTCTCATCTGTTGTGTTCAATTACCCTCCAGAATTTGTCGGTTTGCCACATAATCAGTCGTTATAGCTCAAATTTCTCCTTATTTCATTGACCCATAGGAGACTTGGTGAAAGTGGGAAGTTTGTACCCCGGTGTGATGACTCATTTCTATCTTTCCTCAGTGAAACATGGATGGTTTCCACATAATATGTAGAATTCCTTGCTCTGTCGGCAAATCCCAATATATGCTGAATCTCGAAACAGTGAGTCATCATTGATGAGTCAACCTTGATGAGTCATCCTTGATGAGTCATCGCGAGAGGTAACTTTCAGGGTTTCAAACTTTCCATTCTGATGAGTCATCAAAACCAATCGTTCTGCGTTACGATTGTTAAGTTTGGTGTCATTTCACTGTCTCTCACCGTTTTCATTTGCATAGTCTGATTTTCTGCTCTTGGAGAAAATTCTTCAGTTTTTCACGTTTCCGGGGTTTTCTACCCTTGCTAAGGCGACTCCAGAATTATTCACATTTCCAAATTTGTGAAGGTTCTCTTCATGATCACACAGGATGCATTGCTCTGCACAATATTTCTATTTTTTGCTCAGTTCGTTAAGCGTTCATTCAGATACAGAAAGGAAATCCATGAACTCTACGATTCTTGAGTTCATAATGCATTTTTCAGGACATCACTGTTTCCAACCGCGTTAGCTGCTCTTGCAATTCAGCAAACGTTATTTCGATAGGCAAAATGTCTGCCTAATGCATGAGTATGATCAAGCACTGGTGATCCATTTTTGAGAACTGTCGTACACTCTCCTTCGTGACTTAGTTCCTTGGACTACATTGAAAAACTGTGTGACCACTTCTGGCTTTCATTACTTCTCAACTCCTCTTGCTCCACGGCCGCATCAATCATCTCTGTGTCAAGTGTGGCGATCTCGTTGTTATCGTAGATACTCATTCCGAAAAGACAATGGGTATTCAAAAGCCTGCTGTTAGTGATGAAATAAGCTCAGGATATGAATATCAACCTAGTTCCCAAGACCCAGTTGGAGTGGTGAGAATTACAAACACTTGGCAGTTGAAAAATCTTCAAATCGTTCAGGTTTCTTCAAACGGTCTGGTTCAGTACTTTTATACATCGAACCCAACTCAAAAGCTTGAAAAGAAGCCTGAAGCCTACGTTTTCAACTTTGCTAAGAGTTCCATGCCTACCATCCACATTCAACCAAAATCCTAGTTTGTTTGCTCATTGTTCTTCAGTCGTCCACTTTGTGCAGAAATTTCTCCTGCTGGTGATGATTTATACCTCACCTGACCCTCGGTTGATTGAATTTTTCAAGTTGACCTGTCCCTATTTGTGGATGACTCTTGTTTTTCAGACTTCTATTCAAGTAATGTACTCATCATTTTCTCATTTGCACCTTCACTCTCCCGACGTTCATTTGCATCCCTGTTATGTCTGCTCTCCTTGATAAATGTTTCGCTCCAAATTTCGTGTGATTTTTAGAGAATGTCTGATGTTCAACCCGAATATGGTACTCCTACTAAACCCAAGATGAACGGTCAACGTGAGAAGTGTCCATATTCTGAAGATGTCGAAGAGACTAACCATGCTCCGATGAAGAAGAAGAAGATTCCGAAAAAGAAGCTCGTTGGTCCTGAAGGTGGAAAATCTGATGCTAAGCGCGTAAGTTAGACTTAATTTGTAGAAAACTCAAAATGATTATGTTTGTAGTGGCTGTATGAGAAGGCTGTTGAATCCATTATTCCTACTGATTACCAAGCCATTGTTATGCCGGAACGTCTTTTCAAAGGTTTGGATCCACTTATTGTTCACATGTGTACTCCATGTAAGAAGATCAACTCAACCTGCAAAACTGTTAAGATTGCTGATGGAATGATCGAAATTCGTGAGTTTACTTGCATCAAAATTTCAAAACTTGCAATTTTCAAATTTCAGCTCTCGCTTTGTGCTCCATTTGTCGCTCTTATCTAACTCCTCAGAGAAACGTGAAGTTCTTTTAGCACGATTCCCCGTCAATCAAGAAGGAGCTCAATCTGTGAATCTGATAATCTTTGTTCATGATCTATATCAAAGCTTCTTCTGAGCACACGTCATTTTTTAAACAAAGGTGTTGGTCCGTGTCTTGCGTAAATTATAAGTAATGAATAAAGTGTGACTGTTTGTCTAGTGTTGCATTGTTGATGCAGCATCCTCCTCACTACACCTTAAATTTCTGGAACTCTAGAACTGTGTAGTCAATTTTGCTTACACTTGTGAAAATTGTTTCGTTGGTCTCTATTTAGAAGTTGACTACAATCATAGTTGTCCAGTTTTTGTAAATGCACACATGGGTGGTCACTAACCTGAATCAATTGGAATCGAAAGCAAGATGAGATAATTTCTGGGAACAATGAAGTAAAGAATATGGAATGAAATTCACATTACTTCGCAACATCATAAGAGATGTGACTTCGCAAGAGCAAAAACGCTAGAACATAGTCGTGCGACGTTTCAGAACTTTCTGAGACGCAAAAATATTCCCAAACTCCATAACTTGAAACCTTGCGGTCTATAAAGTGATTTGCTAGATACACTAAACTGACGGGTATGTACTCACAAAGTTTACATCGGTGATAACGCTAATCGGAGAATCATGTATTTTTAAGACACATCCACGTAGACTTTTGGTTTCTACAGCAAATTTACGTTTATTCATAATTGGTAACCCATTGAAAAGCTCTTCACACCTTCATTACCACAGTTTTGGAGACCCTACACTGGTCCCCCACGCTCCTCCTCTCCTACACTGCCGGTCTGCGACGCCCCTTCCATGCGTGCGTGTTCTAACCCCACCCCCCTACCTCTCTAACACGCTCTTTCATTTGCACATAGCCACAAAGCTGTACTGTTTTAAGAATAGGAAAAAATTGACCAGAATCACCAATTTTCGGCTGAAAATGAGGTTTTCTGTCGTTTTTGACTCTCATTGAGTTGTCTGAGTCATAGAATAACAGTTATAATCAGGATTAGTACATGTTTTAGTAGGAACGAACACGCTCTTTCATTTGCGCATAGCCACAAAGCTGTACTGTTTTAAGAATAGTTAAAAATTGACCAGAATCACCAATTTTCGGCTGAAAATGAGGTTTTCTGTCGTTTTTGACTCTCATTGAGTTGTCTGAGTCATAGAATAACAGTTATAATCAGGATTAGTACATGTTTTAGTAGGAACGAACACGCTCTTTCATTTGCACATAGCCACAAAGCTGCACTGTTTTAAGAATAGGAAAAAATTGACCAGAATCACCAATTTTCGGCTGAAAATGAGGTTTTCTGTCGTTTTTGACTCTCATTGAGTTGTCTGAATCATAGAATAACAGTTATAATCAGGATTAGTACATGTTTTAGTAGGAACGAACACGCTCTTTCATTTCCACATAGCCACAAAGCTGTACTGTTTTAAGAATAGGAAAAAATTGACCAGAATCACCAATTTTCGGCTGAAAATGAGGTTTTCTGTCGTTTTTGACTCTCATTGAGTTGTCTGAGTCATAGAATAACAGTTATAATCAGGATTAGTACATGTTTTGATAGAAACAAACACGCTCTTTCATTTGCACATAGCCACAAAGCTGTACTGTTTTAAGAATAGGAAAAAATTGACCAGAATCACCAATTTTCGGCTGAAAATGAGGTTTTCTGTCGTTTTTGACTCTCATTGAGTTGTCTGAGTCATAGAATAACAGTTATAATCAGGATTAGTACATGTTTTAGTAGGAACGAACACGCTCTTTCATTTCCACATAGCCACAAAGCTGCACTGTTTTAAGAATAGGAAAAAATTGACCAGAATCACCAATTTTCGGCTGAAAATGAGGTTTTCTGTCGTTTTTGACTCTCATTGAGTTGTCTGAATCATAGAATAACAGTTATAATCAGGATTAGTACATGTTTTAGTAGGAACGAACACGCTCTTTCATTTGCGCATAGCCACAAAGCTGTACTGTTTTAAGAATAGGAAAAAATTGACCAGAATCACCAATTTTCGGCTGAAAATGAGGTTTTCTGTCGTTTTTGACTCTCATTGAGTTGTCTGAGTCATAGAATAACAGTTATAATTAGGATCAGTACATGTTTTGATAGAAACAAACACGCTCTTTCATTTGCACATAGCCACGAAGCTGCACTGTTTTAAGAATAGGAAAAATTGACCAGAATCACCAATTTTCGGCTGAAAATGAGGTTTTCTGTCGTTTTTGACTCTCATTGAGTTGTCTGAGTCATAGAATAACAGTTATAATCAGGATTAGTACATGTTTTAGTAGGAACAAACACGCTCTTTCATTTCCACATAGCCACAAAGCTGCACTGTTTTAAGAATAGGAAAAAATTGACCAGAATCACCAATTTTCGGCTGAAAATGAGGTTTTCTGTCGTTTTTGACTCTCATTGAGTTGTCTGAGTCATAGAAGAATAACAGTTATAATCAGGATTAGTACATGTTTTAGTAGGAACAAACACGCTCTTTCATTTGCGCATAGCCACAAAGCTGTACTGTTTTAAGAATAGGAAAAAATTGACCAGAATCACCAATTTTCGGCTGAAAATGAGGTTTTCTGTCGTTTTTGACTCTCATTGAGTTGTCTGAGTCATAGAATAACAGTTATAATCAGGATTAGTACATGTTTTAGTAGGAACGAACACGCTCTTTCATTTGCGCATAGCCACAAAGCTGTACTGTTTTAAGAATAGGAAAAAATTGACCAGAATCACCAATTTTCGGCTGAAAATGAGGTTTTCTGTCGTTTTTGACTCTCATTGAGTTGTCTGAGTCATAGAAGAATAACAGTTATAATTAGGATCAGTACATGTTTTGATAGAAACAAACACGTTCTTTCATTTGCGCATAGCCACAAAGCTGTACTGTTTTAAGAATAGGAAAAAATTGACCAGAATCACCAATTTTCGGCTGAAAATGAGGTTTTCTGTCGTTTTTGACTCTCATTGAGTTGTCTGAGTCATAGAATAACAGTTATAATCAGGATTAGTACATGTTTTAGTAGGAACGAACACGCTCTTTCATTTGCGCATAGCCACAAAGCTGTACTGTTTTAAGAATAGGAAAAAATTGACCAGAATCACCAATTTTCGGCTGAAAATGAGGTTTTCTGTCGTTTTTGACTCTCATTGAGTTGTCTGAGTCATAGAAGAATAACAGTTATAATTAGGATCAGTACATGTTTTAGTAGGAACAAACACGCTCTTTCATTTCCACATAGCCACAAAGCTGTACTGTTTTAAGAATAGGAAAAAATTGACCAGAATCACCAATTTTCGGCTGAAAATGAGGTTTTCTGTCGTTTTTGACTCTCATTGAGTTGTCTGAGTCATAGAATAACAGTTATAATCAGGATTAGTACATGTTTTAGTAGGAACGAACACGCTCTTTCATTTGCGCATAGCCACAAAGCTGTACTGTTTTAAGAATAGGAAAAAATTGACCAGAATCACCAATTTTCGGCTGAAAATGAGGTTTTCTGTCGTTTTTGACTCTCATTGAGTTGTCTGAGTCATAGAAGAATAACAGTTATAATCAGGATTAGTACATGTTTTAGTAGGAACAAACACGCTCTTTCATTTCCACATAGCCACAAAGCTGTACTGTTTTAAGAATAGGAAAAAATTGACCAGAATCACCAATTTTCGGCTGAAAATGAGGTTTTCTGTCGTTTTTGACTCTCATTGAGTTGTCTGAGTCATAGAATAACAGTTATAATCAGGATTAGTACATGTTTTAGTAGGAACGAACACGCTCTTTCATTTGCGCATAGCCACAAAGCTGTACTGTTTTAAGAATAGGAAAAAATTGACCAGAATCAAGAATTTTCGGCTGAAAATGAGGTTTTCTGTCGTTTTTGACTCTCATTGAGTTGTCTGAGTCATAGAAGAATAACAGTTATAATTAGGATCAGTACATGTTTTGATAGAAACAAACACGTTCTTTCATTTGCGCATAGCCACAAAGCTGCACTGTTTTAAGAATAGGAAAAAATTGACCAGAATCAAGAATTTTCGGCTGAAAATGAGGTTTTCTGTCGTTTTTGACTCTCATTGAGTTGTCTGAATCATAGAATAACAGTTATAATCAGGATTAGTACATGTTTTAGTAGGAACGAACACGCTCTTTCATTTCCACATAGCCACGAAGCTGTACTGTTTTAAGAATAGGAAAAAATTGACCAGAATCACCAATTTTCGGCTGAAAATGAGGTTTTCTGTCGTTTTTGACTCTCATTGAGTTGTCTGAGTCATAGAATAACAGTTATAATCAGGATTAGTACATGTTTTTGTGGAAACGAACACGCTCTTTCATTTGCGCATAGCCACAAAGCTGCACTGTTTTAAGAATAGGAAAAAATTGACCAGAATCACCAATTTTCGGCTGAAAATGAGGTTTTCTGTCGTTTTTGACTCTCATTGAGTTGTCTGAGTCATAGAATAACAGTTATAATCAGGATTAGTACATGTTTTAGTAGGAACGAACACGCTCTTTCATTTGCGCATAGCCACAAAGCTGTACTGTTTTAAGAATAGGAAAAAATTGACCAGAATCACCAATTTTCGGCTGAAAATGAGGTTTTCTGTCGTTTTTGACTCTCATTGAGTTGTCTGAGTCATAGAATAACAGTTATAATCAGGATTAGTACATGTTTTTGTGGAAACGAACACGCTCTTTCATTTCCACATAGCCACAAAGCTGCACTGTTTTAAGAATAGGAAAAAATTGACCAGAATCACCAATTTTCGGCTGAAAATGAGGTTTTCTGTCGTTTTTGACTCTCATTGAGTTGTCTGAGTCATAGAATAACAGTTATAATCAGGATTAGTACATGTTTTAGTAGGAACGAACACGCTCTTTCATTTGCGCATAGCCACAAAGCTGTACTGTTTTAAGAATAGGAAAAAATTGACCAGAATCACCAATTTTCGGCTGAAAATGAGGTTTTCTGTCGTTTTTGACTCTCATTGAGTTGTCTGAGTCATAGAATAACAGTTATAATCAGGATTAGTACATGTTTTAGTAGGAACGAACACGCTCTTTCATTTGCGCATAGCCACAAAGCTGTACTGTTTTAAGAATAGGAAAAAATTGACCAGAATCACCAATTTTCGGCTGAAAATGAGGTTTTCTGTCGTTTTTGACTCTCATTGAGTTGTCTGAGTCATAGAATAACAGTTATAATCAGGATTAGTACATGTTTTAGTAGGAACGAACACGCTCTTTCATTTGCACATAGCCACAAAGCTGTACTGTTTTAAGAATCTTTACTATTAACAAACACCAGATTCTGTATGTTTGTCCGTATGTCGCCGATCCTACCGCCCTTCCTACTGAACCGATTTTCTTCAAATTTGGACCAAAAGATCAGAAATTTTCTCTTAATGATGCCCGTCTTTTTCTTTTTTCAAAATTCTCAAAATTACGCCTTCTGAGCCAAAAACACTGATAAAGCATAGGGGAATGAAAAACGGAAAAATTGGCGTGAAACTGTCGGCCAAAGCGTCATCATTTCTTTCCTTTCTTCAACTTGAGTTTTCCGTGGCCGCGTGTCGTGGGTTGACGGGTCGGCGCGTCCGATCTGGCAAGTTAAGCGTCGTTGACTACAGTTAGTTTTAAGTTCGATCCCGGGTGAAGAGAAAAGTTTTTTGAATTTTTGTTGATAGGTTCGGAAAAGTAGAAGTTTCCGAACATGTCGTTTGTTTCCAGTGAGATCTACGTCACGAACAAAAGCGGACCGTTTCTTAAAAAAGGGAGAACGACAAACATTTTTTGTTATCATCGGATTGAAAACGTTTCGTTTTCTTCCATATTGATAGGTATCACAAATAAATACGGGCAGTTTTCAAGACACAGGTGATGGATCCATATGGGTCCACATTAAAAAAGTATTGATAGCCATTTTGGGCAACATTTCCCTTCTTCTCATCACTGTTTTCGCTCCTCCCATTTTTAAAATATAATGACGAGTGGAAGCCGCGTGAAGTCCTGATATGGGCCACGTAAAATCCGTTTTTTCCAACCGCTGATAACTATCATTTTCTCTCCAACTACTAACTGTTCCCGCCGACAATTCACTGGATGCTCATGGTAGTGCTTCTCCTGTTCCCCGTGATAACACCTCCACTTTGGACGCTGTTCCTCGGCTTCGTGATAGTCTGACTTTCGGGTTGAATGGTCTAAGTCTGATGAGTACAGAAGAAGAAATAGATGAAGGTCTGTTCCATCGATCAGAATCAAATGGGAGAGTGGAGCTCGGAGGAATTGATGGGCTAGAGGACACGCCACAGAGATCGGGAAAGAAAAACGGCAAGAAGAAAACGTCCGGTGAAGCTATCCGGACTTGATATTGTCAGGATTCCATAGCAAATGTTGTTGACCTGACGGCAGAAAGAGACGAGATGAATATAAGTACGGATATCGGCTCGGATTCAGATGTGAGCGTAAAATTTAACGGAATTGACGGGATCGAGGGCTCTCAGCTGATGACACAGGAGCCGGTGAAAAAATATGGTGAAAAATATCGACAAAAAGGAGGCGTCGGGCACTGCTTTCCGGCACCCAAGATTGTCCGGATCTTTACTATCTCTGAGATTGAAAATTATGGTAAATGATACATCAGCCCGACGATTTCTACAGTCTGACACGGAGCAGTCGACAGTCGAACTATAACAGAACCAACACCAAACGAATGGAAATCAGCAGGAAAAATGAGTCCGAAGAACAAATGAAATCTGGACGGACTTCATGATTTCCCAGGCTGCTTTCAGAAGACGCCGAAAATCTGACGGCGGGAAGAACAAGAGCCAACACCATCAGAGCATCTGTAACTCAAGTGAAAGAGGTCGAGTTCGGAAGTCGACACGTCAACGAGCTGTTTCTCCAGTAGGTGCTACAGATGCACAACCAGATCCTCACAACATGGGAAGGATGGATCAAGTTAATCCATACTGCGAAAAGCTATATTTCTAAGTTTCACTTTCAAATGGTGAAGGGTGTGTGTTTAGGAATCCGATCTGGCAAGTTAGGCAACGTTGACTGTAATCAGTAGGATGTGTCCCATATGGAGACGTGGAAGATTTTTTCTTATCGCTAGATTTAGAAAAATAGAGGATTAAGGGAACGAAATTGTATCAGAAAAGTAGAGATATCCCAATTGTGTTTCTCCGGAACGGTCTGCTTATAGATGGAAAACTACTAACAAGTTAAGAAAAATATTACGATTCATAAGTTGAGAATTCTGAGACCTCGATAGTCTCAATCGTTTGGGAAGCGCCGCAGGCGCTGTAACATGTAGAAGGGTGGTGTAGAAAAGGAGGTTTAGTCGCCGTTAGGCGACGTGAACCGACTGGTAGGAAAAAATTGACCAGAATCACCAATTTTCGGCTGAAAATGAGGTTTTCTGTCGTTTTTGACTCTCATTGAGTTGTCTGAGTCATAGAATAACAGATATAATCAGGATTAGTACATGTTTTGATAGAAACAAACACGCTCTTTCATTTGCACATAGCCACAAAGCTGTACTGTTTTAAGAATAGGAAAAAATTGACCAGAATCACCAATTTTCGGCTGAAAATGAGGTTTTCTGTCGTTTTTGACTCTCATTGAGTTGTCTGAGTCATAGAATAACAGTTATAATCAGGATTAAAACATGTTTTTGTAGAAACGAACACGCTCTTTCATTTCCACATAGCCACAAAGCTGCACTGTTTTGAGAATAGGAAAAAATTGACCAGAATCACCAATTTTCGGCTGAAAATGAGGTTTTCTGTCGTTTTTGACTCTCATTGAGTTGTCTGAGTCATAGAATAACAGTTATAATCAGGATTAGTACATGTTTTTGTAGAAACGAACACGCTCTTTCATTTCCACATAGCCACAAAGCTGCACTGTTTTGAGAATAGGAAAAAATTGACCAGAATCACCAATTTTCGGCTGAAAATGAGGTTTTCTGTCGTTTTTGACTCTCATTGAGTTGTCTGAGTCATAGAATAACAGTTATAATCAGGATTAGTACATGTTTTTGTAGAAACGAACACGCTCTTTCATTTGCGCATAGCCACAAAGCTGCACTGTTTTAAGAATAGGAAAAAATTGACCAGAATCACCAATTTTCGGCTGAAAATGAGGTTTTCTGTCGTTTTTGACTCTCATTGAGTTGTCTGAGTCATAGAATAACAGTTATAATCAGGATTAAAACATGTTTTTGTAGGAACGAACACGCTCTTTCATTTGTTGTTTTCGAAAGAAAAAATTTTTCAAGTTTCAGAAAATCGTATTCTCAGTAAGAAAGATGTAAAATAATTTAAATCTCCTCTCAATCATGGGTTTTAGCATTGGATCATTAGATAATAGTGTGGTATCAAAAGACACTAAAAATGTTCTGAACAGCACCATAAACAACTTTATAGAAATGAAAGATGAACATAATTGACAAGACATGCAACATCTCATCCGGGGTTTTTGTTAAACATTTTACGCGCATTTTCAATCACTAATATTCTGAAAGCCACGGTTACCGATTGTTTTTTTCCTCAGCATTCTCATACGATATAATCACTGAAAAACGGAAAGAAAAAAGTAGCAGTAACCCATTTTTAGATGTTTAATATTCGAGTTCTCAAATTTGGCCTTGTGGAGAACAACTGTGGCTGGGGTGCGAACGACCGGGAGTTCATCGCCCGCCCTCCAACGAGGGCCCTACCTTAAACGGAAGTTTGAGATGGCCGTGGCGGCTTCAATTTTTTGTTGAATTCGAAATGTTTTGATTATTTAATGGAAGGTTTTTTGATTAAAACTTCGTTCTAATTTTTGTTGTTTTTATTCCTTAATAGCGATTGGCAAAAAAACCATGGCAAATTATTGGATTGGAAACATTTTGTTTTGAATTGTTGCGCAAACTACGCTTTTTTGTTTGAAATGATTCCTTGGGTTATGTTGAATTCGACTCAAAACAAAATTGGGAATCTTTAGTGATTATAGCGTATACATGAAGGTAGTAAAAATTTTGGAAAAAAGTCTCGTAACTTAGTGGATCTATATTCGTATGTGAATATTCGAATCAATAGTCAAAAAAAACTTGAAGGAGCACAGCTTCAAACACAGCTTCTCGTTGTTTTTCAAAAATTGGCATTTTCTGTACAATTTCAGGATTCCCGCATTTCCTCGATTATCTCTTTCCGTATAAGTAGTAAAATATTAACAGATGTAGAAATAATAAAATGTTGTTACCGATCAAAAAAAAATCTTGTGAAAATAAAAAAGTAATATAAAAATGAAAAAAATTTATGATGATTCGAAGTGAACAATGTTTTCGGAGAAACAGTGATCCTAAATTTTTCAGCGATTTCAGTCAGAGGGCTGCTATGCTTTGAATTTTTTGAGTTACGTTTAATATAGTGTTGTACCAAATAAACATTTTTAATCATAGGTACGAGAACAGTATTGACTGTTCGTTTATTGAAACTCACAATGGACTTCACATCATTGTTTCATATTCATCATTGACAGCGAATTGATAAAAACGACAGAGTGGCGCATAATGGCCCAGTAGTAAATTTGAGAACTCGAATGTTAACCTTCTGAAAATGGGGTACTGCTACTTTTTTCTTTTTTTCGTTTTTCAGTGATTATATCGTATGAGAATGCTGATACAGAGGAAAAATGCAACCGGTAACCGTGGTTTTTCAGAAAATTAGTGATTGAAAATGTGCATAAAGTGTTTAACAAAAACCTCTGGTGAGATGTTGCATGTCTTGTCAATTATGTTCATCTTTCATTTCCATAAAGTCGTTTATGGTGCTGTTCAGAACATTTTTAGTGTCTTTTGATACCACACTATTATCTAATGATCCAATGCTACAGCCTACGGTCGGATTTGAGAGGAGTTTCAACATATTTTACATCTTTCTAACTGAGAATACGATTTGTCAAGTTTAGCCATGATAGAAACATTTTTTCGAGTTCTTCATAGTTGTTTTGTTAGTTCACCTCTTTTGCTGAGGTTTTCCCTTTACATGGTTTTTGTTTCTCCCCTTTTAAAATAAGAATAAATATTCTTCATTCGAGTTAGAAATCAAAAAAGAAGGAGGTTTCGTATATTCAACAGGCAGATGGTGTGATGGATGAGATGGCTAGAGAGGATGGCTTTTTAAATTGGAAAATGACGTCTTACTTTTTTCAAAAAATATTCATCCTTCTGGTCGCTGTTTCGAGTCAAAAAATACGGAGGAGGCAGGTTTCGTTTTCGATTTCGATTGAGGGCCCTCCCTGATTGATGAAGGGAAGAGTTCTTCTGTACTGAGCCTCTTCGCGGCGAAGAAGATCAACAGATGTTACACTTCTACAAACCCGGCGAATTCGTCACACCGGGAGTGAAACATCTGGCCAAGAAGTACAACGTCTCACGCAGGTCAGAGGTAGCGTCGAATACTCTCTGTGACCGGGCGGCTTTAGCATTGGTTTAGCAGACCATAGTAAAGTAACCAGAGACACCCAACCCGCTCAAAACAGCACCAAAACCTGCCTCAGTCCTCCGCACTCGGCCTCTGCAACTGTTACGGTAGATGCAGTAGCACGTCGAGAGAGGCGATCTAATCTCGGAGTTATGAATGTCTACCATTCAAAAAGGACAAAGTTAACCCGGCCAAAAACCAGAAAAACCGATCTAAGGATATGCACTTTTAACTGCAGGTCTGTCGCCACAGACAACAGAAGTAGTATGGTAGGTGAAATTTACCATGATGTCGTGAAATTTACCATGAGATTTTGTGAATGACGGCATTTGCGCTTGGCTTGAGACCGAAAGCTAGCCTGAGACCTGGCCAGAGTGAGAGCAAAACAGAGCCGAAAAATACGCTGAAGGTGCGCCAGATGATTGGACCTGTAGGGTCACATTTAATTGCCTAGTTCCCCTTTAATTGCCTAGTTCCTTTAATTCCCCTTGATCTCAATTCCATATCTCACATGGAATGTACTCGATTTCGAGTACTCAACCTGTTGATTATTGTTATTATTTTAATTTCTTAATTCCTTTTTCCTATTGTTTTATATTTATTCCTTTTATAATTCAAATGATTCAAATATCTCTTTTCCCACCTTATGACATGAGTCATTCTCTGTTTGTTGCCCTTTGTTTCTATTTCTGCATTGTAACATTACTGTTTTCTATCCCTCAACCCTCTAAACACGCCCCTATTTTCTTAGCTTGTTCCTCTCCGTTTTCTTCCCCACTCTTCACCTATCACCCAACGTATTCGTGTGACCCACGAATCGTTCCCCTTCAATTGTATTCAACTGTTAAAAGTCATCAATAAATTTCTTATTGAAAAAGCAGTCTATTCGAACCACTACACCACGAAAAGGACTAGATATTTCATCTGGCCCCAATTTATGGTGCATCGACGATCGGACATCCCGCGTGGCCAATAAGTAAGTTTATCTCGATCTGGACAGTTGACTAACACTCACACTCACGCTTCGCTTGTCTCACTGCACATTCTAATCCATCATGAGTCTCGCATATCGACAAGGAAGAGTCAAAATGGCCATTAAGGCACTCAAAGAAGTCCGCGATATTGCAAACGCGAATATCGACAGATGGAGGGACATGGAAGAAGAAGATCTGATGTCAAATCAAAAGGACATTATCGGAGCTCAATCTCTCATGGAATCCAAGCTGTCTACACTCGACATCGCAATGGACAAGTTTTTATTGGAAGCTGACAAAATCGATGACAGCGACCCAATAGCCCAGGGAAAAATTGATGAATCCTCTACGAAGGTCATCGAGGCCGTCGACGAAGCGAACAAGGTACTGGACCAGGTCCTAGTACAAGTTAAGCGTATCGCCGCAGCCAACCAAAAAAGGACCACGCCAGAAACACCATCACTTTCCCATCAACAACAACAACCAGTCATCATCCATTCGGAGAGTCGACTGGACTATAAGCCACCTCGTTTCAAAGGAAACAAGTGGGAGTTCGAGAACTTCTGGACGCTCTACTCGGCTACAGTGGAAAATTCCGGGAAGAGCAACACATTGAAGTTCAACTGTCTCCTGAATTGTCTGGAAGGAGAACCGAAAGAATAGATCTCACGTTTCAAAATAAACGATGAGAACTACCCTCAAGCGGTGGAACTGCTCAAAAAAAAGTACAACGACAAGGAGCAGATCATCTCGGATTTGACCAATCAAATCCAGAAAGAAGCCGCACCTTCTACGTCCATCACAGACCAAAGGAAGCTGTTTGAAAAATTATTCATAATGACAGCTCAACTCAAGGACTATCAAGAAAACATCGAGACGAGGATGTTCAAAGACCAAATCGTCCAGAAGTTTTCGAAGTCAATCCAATCAGAACTCTACAAAAAGAAGATCGACATGGACAGTACCGAATGGACAGTCGACCAAATCATGAAAGATTTGGAAACAATCATTTCCAGAGAGGAAGAGCTCAACAAACTCATGAAACGCTCGGACTCCGAACACCAGAACAAGCCGAAGACCCAATCGTTCAAAAAGGACTCGAAGAAGGATGAATCTGATTCCAGGAAAAACGAGTTCCAAAAAATGCACATTCTGCAAACAAGAAGGACATTGGGGAAGCAATTGCAAAGTCCATTCTTCACCAAAAGAACGGATGGAAATTCTGAAAGCTGAAAATCGCTGTTTCCTATGTACTCGATATGGACATTCCATAGATGCTTGTCGCGCCAAAGCTTGTTCAAACTGTCAGAAAAATCATCATTTTTCAATCTGCAACAGTAAGAACGATGATTCAGCTTTACACAAAAAGCAATCAGAGCCAAAAGCCAAGACGCAATCATCTAATGGAAGTTACAAACCAAAAGTTCAAGCAGTGTTTGTTCAAACATTGCAAGACGATGGTAGCTTCCATGATTCATCTCGAGATGAAACAAAGGAAAATTGCATGCGCCCAGAGAAGAAGGAGAACGTTCAAAGCGTCATGCCGACCGCCTCTTCTGTCAACAAGGACGATCTTGAAACATTCATTCCAACAATTCAAGTGAAAGCTTTCAACCCGAAGAAAAATTGTTGGGAAACAATGTCGTTGATGCTGGACAGTGGAGCTAGCCAGACCTATGCTGACATGAAGATGTTCAAAGAATGGAATCTCCCAGACAAAGGACAAAAGACTGTTTGGAACCGTGTGTTTGGATCCGCTCAGTCTACAGTCAACACGTACCAGAAAACTGCTGTCCGAATCCAACTCGGACAAGGAATCCTCGACATGGACATTTTCGTATCAGATCATCTGGTTGGAAGAATTCCAAAGAGCAAGTTATCGATGGAGGACATGAAATTCATTATTCAAAATGCATTGGTAATGAATCAAGATTCCTTGAAATCTTCGTGTCAACCACAGATAATTCTTGGATGTGACTACATGAGCCAGATTATGACCGGAGAATTCATCACACTTCCATCAGGAATCAGTGCTCTGGGAACCGCTTGTGGACTCACAACGATGGGACGTTCAGCCAGTAACATCAAGAATGAAGAACAACATCTTCTCATGGTCATCAAAGACTCGGATCCAGATCGTGTCATTGAAGACGAGCAAAAAATGGACATGCAGATGAAAACACCGTCAGAATTCACTGGTCCATTAACCGAAGAACAGTCTCAAATGGAAAAGGAAACTCAAGAACATTTCGACAGGACTATCGAACTGAGAGAAGATGGCTATTATGCCAGACTTCCATTGAGAGAAGACCGCCCAATCCTACCGGACAACTTCGGAACTTCTATCAGCCGACTGCAACAAGTTCAATCTCATTCATCCAAGGAAGTGCTTCAACAAATGCACAACGTCTTCCAAGAACAAGAAGAGAAAGGAATCATTGAAAGAGTCGAATTCTCAAGAGACAAGACAGGAACCATCCATTACAATCCCTGTCAACCTGTGATCACCCCACATAAGACAACTACAAAATGCCGAGTTGTGGTGGATGGATCAAGTCATACAAGGAACAGTGTCTCCTTGAACGACATCATCAAGAAAGGTCCCTCCATTCTTCCTGAAATCACGGACATGTTGACTCGCTTCAGAGCTGGGAAGACACTCATCGTGGCAGATGTCGAAAAGGCCTTTCTCCAAGTTCGCTTACACGAAGAGGACAGAGATCTAACTCGTGTGTTGTGGCTCAAAGACTTCACCAAACCAGCGACAATTGACAATGTGGTAGTATACCGTTTCACCCGTGTATTGTTCGGTTTGAACGTCTCTCCATTTCTTCTCGCCGCGACAATACGTCACCATCTGAGCAAATCACATGATCAAGAACTCGCAAATGAGATTATCCACAACCTCTATGTGGATAATTTGGTCATTACAACCGATGAAGATCCAAGTGTTGCCATTCAGAAGTATCACAAGATCAAGGACAGCTTCTCCGAGATGGGCATGAACATGAGAGAATTTCTTTCGAATTGTCAAAAATTCAACGAAATGCTCGACGAATCAGACCGTTGTTCTGAAGAGTTCATGAAAATCCTCGGAATCCCATGATCATCCAAAAATGATACAATCTTCGCAACATCTGAAATTGAAGAATGCAAGAAGAATTCAAGAAGAACGATTTCAAGTGCCCTGGCTTCCATCTATGATCCGATGGGGAACCTTGTTCCACTGCTTCTACCAGCCAAATTGTTTCAAAGAGATCACTTGTGGAATGAAACCTACAAGTGGGACACCAAAATCTCGGAACAACACAACGAGCTATGGAAGCAAATCGCCAAGGACATTACTGGATTCAAGCAGGAGCTTGCCAAGAAACATTGTTCTCAAGTCTGGAAAAAACACAATAGTGACATTCACGGATGCGAGCAAGGATGCCACAGCATGCTGCACCTATATGGTTAATGAGCTGGGCTCTCATTTGATTTTCGGAAATCGAAAATCAAACCATTAAAGGAATCCTGGACAATCCCAAAACTCGAGACCCAGGCGTTGAAGATGGGAAGCGAGCGGACGTTGAGCATCTGGAAAGCCCTCAAACAAGGAAACGTACCAGTCGGAAAAGTCATCATCATGACTGACAGCTCGATCGCACTCGACTGGCTGAAATCCAACCCTGGCAAAAAGGAGACAGGAGTCTTCATCACCAACCGACTGAAATCCATCAGACAAGCAGTCTGGGAGATTGAGGAAGACAACGTCGCCGTCAGGTTTGGACATGTACCGACAGAAATGAATCCAGCTGACTTGGGTACACGTGGATGCTCGAAAGCGGAATTTTCAGGATCCATCTGGTGGGAAGGTCCAGCATTCCTTCAAAAACCAGAAAACGAATGGACAATCAACCAAAAATTCTTCTCACTGTCAAACAGTGATGACAAGAATCAGATGTCCACGATTCTACATCCACAAGATGATTCACAGCTCCTCTTCAACTTCCGATCTACAAACTCATACGAGGTCATGAAGAGAATCTCATCGTATGTTTTGAAGTTCATCAAGATAACTACTAGAAACTTCTCCGATGAGAGGAAGAAGAAAATGGCTGAAACCATCTCATTCCTACAATTGGAAAACATCCCTGGACGGATCACTCCAAACCAGATCAAAGAAGCGGAACTAGTTCTACTCAAAGACCATCAGAAAAGCTTTTCGCAGAAATTCCTCAAGAAATTCCAAAACTTGGGACTATCTGAGAATTCGAAAGGACTCATCGTTTGCAAAGGACGACTAGGACTCTCAGATCTTCAAGATGCCGCTAAAGAGCCAATTCTGCTTCAGCCAAGTTCAGAACTTGCCGCTCAGATCATCAGATCAGCACATGGACGATTCCACTGTGCTCTCGACCACACTATGGACAAAGTCAGAAGACAATTCTGGATACCAAGTCTTCGAAAACAAACGAAGCAGATTATTGGGAAATGTCCACCGTGCCAAAGAATGATCAAGCAGCCATTCCAGTATCCGGACATGCAAAACGTTCCATCAGCCAGAGTCACAATGACCAGACCATTCGCAGTCACTGGAGTCGACAACTTCGGACCATTGACTATCAAGAAAGAGGATGGAACCGATGGAACCGCTTACGGTACAATCTTCACTTGTGCAGTCACAAGACTTGTACATGTAGAGATAGTCTCCAACATGAGTGCTCTACAATTTCTTCAAGCTCTGAGAAGATTCATCGCAATGAGAGGAACACCTGAACGTATGATCTCTGACAATGGAACCAACTTCATCCTTGGTCAGAAAATCGTTCAAGATGCAATGGACCTCAGTCCAACAGAACTCCAACCAATTCAATGGAAGTTCATCACTCCTTATTCACCATGGAAAGGAGGATTCTACGAGAGGATGGTCCGTTCTGTCAAACATGCGTTCCAGAAGAACACCAGAAAGTCTAAACTTTCATTCGAAGAACTGCACACTGTGTTTTACGAAGTTTCGGCTTCAATAAACAGCAGACCATTGACGTTTGTGGAAGACGATGTGGACTCCAGGTACCCCCTACGTCCCATGGATTTTGTCTATCAGAAGATGAAAACCACTCTTCCACTGGAAAACACCTTGGACATCAAGGAAGACTACTTGCCGCCAATCGAAAAGAACTCCATGGAAACGAAGTTGGGAACGATTGAAGCCATGAAATCATCGATCCAAGCAACTTCAAAGATATGGAACCAGTGGCGTAACAAGTATCTTGCGGAGCTCAGAGAACACCACAAATTGAGAATGGACTCGAAACGAGGAACTCATCAACAACCCAAAGTTGGACAAGTGGTGATCATTCAAGATGAAAACCAACCCAGAAATGTTTGGAAACTCGGAAGGATCACAACCATTAAGGTTTCCAAGGATGGAATCATCAGAGACGTAGACTTGAAAACAGAGAACGGAAGAACTCTGAATCGATCCATAAACCAACTGATTCCAATGGAACTGGATGACGATGATCTCGAGGTAGATACCAACACAGATTCTACGGAACCAGCCACTCCAATTCAACAGGACATTGGTGAACAACGCTACAATCTTCGTTCAAGAAAGAAGATATGCTACGACGAAAATCAATCCCACGAGGAGGACAGTAGAAATCACAGGAACTTCTCAATCATCCAGAACTTCGTCAAGCCGACTTTCCTCATGCTACTATGTTTGATAGCTCTCCTCACAGGAACGAGCGCTGAAACTCTCTCAGTCAAATGTAACCAGCAAGGAATCCAGATCAGAGGACTCTTCAAATCATTTGAAGCATGCTCGGAGAACTACTGCACCAGCCAAGCCCGATTCCAATGGACAAATGATGAGAAAAAGAATGTATGGTTTCCACCAGCTATCAGCATTCATCCTCACCATGTCACTACAAAAATCAACGATGGGACAGATATCAAAACTTGGGAAATGGACTGCCCGGCAGTACCTTTCTGTGAAACCATCGACTGTACATTCTGCGCGTCAAACATCACAAACCCAGAATGTCACATGATTTTTGCAATCGTTGGACTTGGAGCAGCAGCATTCATTGCATTCCTCCTACTTCATCTCATTTGTAATGCATCCTTCAAACTCGGAGATGTTCTACAATTCGCTTGGACCGTCATCAGATTCATCACTATTCTACTCGTCAAAACACTCACGTGGATTCGGGAAATATTCAGAAGACACCGAATCAGGAGGACAAAGTGGAGAGAGCTCCTAGTAATGGTGACATTGATCGGAACAGCCAAATCATGCCAAGAAATTGATATCGTCACTCAATTCGAGACAGTATGCAATACTGATGGAAAGTGCGATACATTCACCGAAGAGATTATGCATCTCAATCAATTTCACAACGAAGGCTGTCTTCGAATCGAGAAAAATGGAACCACTCTCCGTGATATCAGAATCCAACTGATGGAAGTGGAACTTCACTGTGTCAAAAGAACAATCACGTTCACTCAAAACATTGTCACGAAAGTTTGGAGCTCCAAACGATGCCCACGAATGGGATCTTGTCAAGGCGACAAATGTGCCAACGTCACCAGAGACTCACTGCTTCCCGAACTTCAAGTTGTCAATCATTTCGTCGGCAACACAGGATGTTCGGAATCATGCGGAGGTCCAGGATGTGGATGCTTTTATGTAAGCTCCGGATGCTTGTTCTACCGAACCTACGCCTTTCCACTGTCACCGGAACCCTTGGAAATCTTCAGCTTCATGGACTATCAACCAGTAGCCAAACTACTATTGACCGTCACAACGCACAATTCGTGGAAAAACAAAGCTGAAACTCTGGAAATGTTGAACCCCATCGGGCGAACAACGTCATTCATGGACATTGCCGTTACCGTAGAAACCATCGAAACTCCTCCAGCACCAGCTCTGAACTCCTGGTTCATCAAGAACGAATCAACGATGGCCACGTGGACTGAGAACTTGATGCCAAACTATATCTGCGACAGAGATCTCAAGAAATGCTACCTGGACGAACAATGCCAATGTTCTCCAGCAGAAGACCGGATGCAATGCACATGCAAGGACATTGACATTCGAGAACACTTCATGCAGACAGACAAACGACTTCCAGTTCAATCAGGACATCTACGTTTCGAAGTCGACCAGGACTCGGTCAAAGGAAAGATCAAGTCAGCCTCTTCCACTACACTGGCTCTCAAACTGACCGACAAGTGGAAGACTACCATTGTCAAGACAACAGAAGCCTGTACAGTGACCAACTCACATGCGCAAGGATGCTACAGTTGTGAAAAAGGCGCCATCGCTGAAATCACATGTCACTTCACTTCGGAAGAAACTGTGGCTAATGTAGAATGTGGTGAAGAAGTTTTCAACGTCCGCTGTTCTGCAAAAGGCTCCAGGACAATCATAAACTTCCACGGGAATTACGCAAAATTCCAAAGACACTGTAGTCTAGATTGCGGCGGAAAGACAAAAGAGTATTTTGAAATAACTGGAATTTTAAAATACTCCGGATCGCTCTGGACATCATTCTATCGTCTTCTCGATGGAAACACTACCGTATACAACGAGATCAACCTACCAGACATTGGACATCTGTTCGACAGCTATCTGACATATATGAAAACTGTCTTCATCGTCATTCTGATCGTAGGAGTTGCGGTTTTGTTCACCTACTCCATCATCACCCGAACTGGACTCGCCATAATTCGCTCCATTTTCCGAGCAGTAATCACAATTCTGTGGTTACCTGTTCGAATTGTGCAAAGAGTACGACGCCATGCACACCTTCACGTCCTTCTCTGCATGATCATTGCATGTCCAGCTATTTGTCCATGTCCCACCATCATTGTCCAAAAAGAATTTTCAATAATTACAGCTGACACCATGACAGCTGTGAAGTCACGGAAAGAAATTTGGGAATACATGGTTCCAGACTTGACAAACCAAATTGACCAAGGACATATGAACATGGAAAAATATGTCGAAGAAATCAAGAAAATGGCCTTGATCAAAGCCGAGAAGATCACAAAACTCGACAGAATTGAACTTCTCGAAGACGATGCCACCGGAGCTCTCACCAGACAGAAACTCAACCTTCTAACCGAATTGGAAGAAATTGCAGAGTACTCTCTCAAGCATCTGCATACGTTTGAAGCAGAAGCCCAGCAAACCGAACGGACAATGAACCAACTATTCGACTCAGCGAAATACGGGTTCTGGGAGACCAAATCTGTGGAAGATTACTTAAAGAAGCACGCGGACATTGAAAGATTCGGCTCTACCGTCCGATCGAGGTTCTTTGAAATTATCGAGGTCCTTTGAAATTATCGAGGTCCTTTGAAAATAACGAGGTCCTTTGAAATTATCGAGGTCCTTTGAAAATATCAAGGGCCTTTGAAAATATCGAGGTCCTTTGAAAATATCGAGGTCCCTTCAAAGTACAGGGGTCCTTTGAAAATTGGGAGTACTTTTCTCGCAAACAGCGAATATTGTTTGAATTTTTGTATTTTTTATTGTTTTTTTATAACAGTTTTCCAATTATTATCGTTTATAAGTTTTATGAATATATATATAACATTGTGATACAAACGACGTTACTACGTTATCATGCGTGCATTCAGGCTCCTCCTACATAGTAAATATTGTAGGGCGTTTCCAAATGGAGCAGTCATTGTCGCATTCTTCTCCCTGCAGCAAGCGCTACAGTCGACATGAAGAGTTTTTTGATACTAATTGTTTTGTTGGGACTGTATGGAGAAGTGTCGTGCCGCTACAAGAGCCGCCACTTTCACTCGAGGCAATCGAAGAAGTTCAGCAATGTAGAGGTGAGTTCAATAGGTCAATTTCGGTATATCAAAAGTTCGTGAATTATTTTGTAGAGGGTATTTCATGGAACTGATATTGTCAATCCGAATGCCCCAGATACCAAATACAACGACGCTATCGAAGATCCATCAGTTGGAATCGTCGTCTCAATAGAGTTGTATATACACGAAAGGTAACTGGTTAGAAATTTTCTCCCTGTAATTCATTTTTTCACAGATTGGACATATTTTTCCACGCCAAAAAAACACAAGCTTCCAAGGAGGTTATCCCGCTTCACATATCGTTGGAGGTTCCGTCACTTGAGTGTCCTTCTGCTTTGTAGTTGTCCGTCTCCTTGTAGCGGAAGTCGTTTTGGGGGCAACGGTAGTGGTTTTCGGTGTAGTAGTTGACTTCTGTTTTTTCGTTGAGAACGTGGGAGTAGTGATTGGTTTTGCAGTGGACGAAGTACGTACTTCTCTTTCCCACCACTGCTGTGTCATGTCCCGAAACCATTCGTGGTAATCAGAAATGGTGTTTTCAGATGTTTCGAAGTACGCAGCGGAGTCCTTCGCTGTTTTTGTCGGATTTTCGATCCAATCAGCTGCGATGTACAATACTTTTTGGAGCGGAATACGGAGACCTTCGAAAAATGAGTTTTCTCTGAAAGGAAGTAATAATGTTAATAAAACAACAAAAGTATCACCTGATCGATACTTTACTGGACATCCCGTCGCTTTTGCATGTTGAGCAGCGCCAGACTAGCATATCATTTTTTTTACTGGAATCCTTGACCAGAGACATGTACTGGCTACACCAGTCCTGTTCACACTCGCGTTCGTTTGCGAGCAATCCATACCTGGAATAAAAAATTGAAAAATATTTTGCGAGACATAATGAATAGTGTGATAATTAAACTCACGTCGCCACAAACTCAAGGGCTTTCTCTGTAGTTGTTGGATGATCCATTTCTCCGATGTACTCTTCTAAGTTTCTAGTAGTCAACTCCGCTAGATTGAGAAGACTGTTTGGTCCTGTGACCAAACTTGGGTCTACAATTGTAACTCTCGACTTCTGAACTCTTTTCCATCTGTAATAAAAGCAAAGACTTTCTACAAAACGGTTTACAAAGCAGATAAAATTACCTGGAAAGAGTTCCATTGCTCCACTCTACAGTAAGCAATTGATGCGGAAGAAGAAAAATCAGAATGAAACAGAAAATCATTTTGCCTTCACAATGATTTTTCACCCGCTGTGCCAGCGCTTTTATACTTGATCACCATCTGCTATGAATCGAAAATTTAACATCTGCTTCATTCTTTCGCTGTTGCATTTTGCCGTTTGACCATCTGCCACTCCCAGCGACCATCTGGCCCGTTTCATTCAAATTGATGATTGAATGTTTGAAATTAATGATTTCAGTACAGAAGATGTAATAACGAAATTCAACTCAAAAAAAAAAACTGTGTACAGAAAAAAATTTTGCAAATAACATTCAAAGGACCTCGATATTTTCAAAGGACCCCTGTACTTTGAAGGGACCTCGATATTTTCAAAGGACCTCGATATTTTCAAAGGCCCTTGATATTTTCAAAGGACCTCGATAATTTCAAAGGACCTCGTTATTTTCAAAGGACCTCGATAATTTCAAAGGACCTCGATAATTTCAAAGAACCTCGATCGGACGGTAGAGCCAAAGATTCCAGTTCTTCACCTGGATCGACCAGTGGAGACAGTATGCCAGGTCTGTGTACTCGGACATCATCAAGAGGATAAGACCAATAAACAAAAGGAACAACGACGTACTTCTACAAGTACTTCCAATGGTGACACAACTGATGGAAGCAATCCAACGGATTGAGAAAAAAGTCGACAAACTTCAGGAAGAGCCTGAAATCACGGCCAAGCTCATCGAAAGGCCGGCAGCCACCTCCATTCATCCACTCAAAGAGGACGAAGAAGGTCCGGTAAACCGGAAAGAAGAAATCACAACTCCAACCGAAGACTTAATCCCTCCTGAAGAACCTGATCAAAAGGTATCGAGTGGAATTTCGTCTCAGCCACCATTGGAGAAAAGAAGAAGAAACTCTTCTTCTTCACCGTCATCTTCTTCACGATCATCATCGACTTCTTCATCGAAAAGGACTTCAAAGAAACGTTCAACACCATCCAAAGGACATGAAACAAGTAGCCATTCCACCAAGGAATCAAATGGACATGTTTCAAGAAGTGAATACACCGAGGAATCAAATGGACATGCTTCAAGAAGTGAATCCGTCAAGGAAGCAACGAGACATGCCCCACCAAGACGCCGAACCTCTCAACCAAGAGCAAAAGAAACGCTGAAGAGACGCCGCATCTCTCCACCCAAAACCGAGGAATCTCCACGGAACCGTCGGAGATCACCACCTCAAGCCAAGACTTCTGCTCAGAGACGCCGGATCACACCGCCACGGACACAGAACCGTCCCGAAAGACATGAGACAGAAAGAACCAGTATGCCAGTCACACATCGGTTCGTGCTCGAAAAGGACATGGAGGAAGACACGAGAAATCCGTGCAGTTTCTGCTCTCAACGTCACTTCAGTGACAGATGTGGAAATTGCGTCGATATGAAAGAGCGAAAAAGAATTCTCACAGAGAAGAATCGCTGCTGGAGATGTCTGCTGGTTCGTCAACCTGGACACAACTGCCCATCAAGGAAATGCTTCTACTGTGATCAATATGGACACAACAAAGCAATATGCACACGACCAGAGACTATAGTCGACGACGAATGAGGACTCTTCGATGGATCAACGACGACGACAACGATTGGACTTTCCCATGGACTCAAATTTCCCCTTTTTCCCCTTTTTTCTGTATCAACACCCCCCCCCCCCCCCCCTAAACCTCTTTTCTGTTTTCATTCTTATCATTATATAATTCCAATTTTCCTTTCTTATTCCTTACCCTCCACCTTTTCTAATCCTCTCTCTCTCCCTCTCCCCCCGGAATGTACTCGATTTCGAGTACTCAACCTGTTGATTATTGTTATTATTTTAATTTCTTAATTCCTTTTTCCTATTGTTTTATATTTATTCCTTTTATAATTCAAATGATTCAAATATCTCTTTTCCCACCTTATGACATGAGTCATGCTCTGTTTGTTGCCCTTTGTTTCTATTTCTGCATTGTAACATTACTGTTTTCTATCCCTCAACCCTCTAAACACGCCCCTATTTTCTTAGCTTGTTCCTCTCCGTTTTCTTCCCCACTCTTCACCTATCACCCAACGTATTCGTGTGACCCACGAATCGTTCCCCTTCAATTGTATTCAACTGTTAAAAGTCATCAATAAATTTCTTATTGAAAGAGCAGTCTATTCGAACCACTACACCACGAAAAGGACTAGATATTTCATCTGGCCCCAATTTATGGAATGTATTTTGACTGCTACCCCTAAAGTACTGATTTTTTTGCTCATTCGATGAGTTTTCTTGAGACAAAATGACTCATAAAGGGTTTTCCTGTGACGTGACCTTGTTTTTGAAAAATTGAGATTTTTCGAAAATGCTATTTTTTCGAAAAAATTTTTTCATTAATTTTTTTCATTATTTTACCGGATTGCTCAGAAAATGGGCTTTGCACATAATTGTAGCAAATTTTATGTAGTTTTTGACAAAAATATGAAACTCATGAAAAAATGATTTTTTGATCCTGAAAAAAGTAAAAATGTGACCCCCTCCAAAAAAATTTTTTTTTTCGAGGTCGGCAGAGGTGACATACATATGGTAAGAAAGTACAACTTATGTGGATTATTTTTTCATATAGCACTATAGTCGCTTCTAATTGAAAATTAAGGAAAAAATTGCTCTGAAAATTTTCATTTTTCGAAAAAATGTGACATGCTGGAAATAAGTTCGAATTTCTAATATTGTCCACGCTCCTAATCAAATTTAATAAAAATAACTATTTTCAGATTATGTTTTACTGTTTTCAAAAAAGAAAGTACATCCCTGTTCACTTCTCTTGTCATAACACTCACTCAAAAATTGCAAGTTTTCTCATGTGGATGAAATTCAATTGCTCATAACTCCTCTAAAACAATTACAAACAAGCTGAAAAGATCAGAACAACCCAAAAATGACGATTGCTTTTCAAAAATTATAATTGGGCTGTTTTTCGAAAAATAATTTTTTTCGATTTTTGATAAGGGGGGACCACATGAAATTTTTCCAGAAACTTGAAAAAATTTTTTTTTCGAAAACAACTCAAAACTAGTTTATAAACAAGAATAGATGCTAAAAACCGTTAATTGTGGTTGTTTTCGAAAAAAAATTTTTTCAAGTTTCTGGAAAATTTCATGTGGTCCCCCCCTTATCAAAAATCGAAAAAAATTATTTTTCGAAAAACAGCCCAATTATAATTTTTGAAAAGCAATCGTCATTTTTGGCTTGTTCTGAGCTTTTCAGCTTGTTTGTAATTGTTTTAGAGGAGTTATGAGCAATTTAATTTTATCCACATGAGAAAACTTGCAATTTTTGAGTGAGTGTTATGACAAGAGAAGTGAACAGGGATGTACTTTCTTTTTTGAAAATAGTAAAACATAATCTGAAAATAGTTATTTTTATTAAATTTGATTAGGAGCGTGGACAATATTAGAAATTCGAACTTATTTCCAGCATGTCACATTTTTTCGAAAAATGAAAATTTTCAGAGCAATTTTTTCCTTAATTTTCAATTGGAAGCGACTATAGTGCTATATGAAAAAATAATCCACATAAGTTGTACTTTCTTACCATATGTATGTCACCTCTGCCGACCTCGAAAAAAAATTTTTTTTTTGGAGGGTGTCACATTTTTACTTTTTTCAGGATCAAAAAATTATTTTTTCATGAGTTTCATATTTTTGTCAAAAACTACATAAAATTTGCTACAATTATGTGCAAAGCCCATTTTCTGAGCAATCCGGTAAAATAATGAAAAAAATTAATGAAAAACATTTTTCGAAAAAATAGCATTTTCGAAAAATCTCAATTTTTCAAAAACAAGGTCACGTCACAGGAAAACCCTTTATGAGTCATTTTGTCTCAAGAAAACTCATCGAATGAGCAAAAAAAATCAGTACTTTAGGGGTAGCAGTCAAAATACATTCCATGTCAGTTCGAACCCGTTGCAGTCATTTCATTTGTTGCCTTCCCCCCGTTACTCTTTTTATGACATGCACCTTATTAGTCCTATTTTTTTTTTCTTTACTTGAGACTATCTCGTGAGGGATATGTTTCAAGTCTTCTTTGTATCTTATAGTCTCCTATCCCTTGAAGTAAATAAATAAATAAAATAAATAAATCAACATGGTGAAGTTCACGGTATCTAGCCTTCACTAAGCTATGAATTTCGCCATGAGATGCAAGGTGGCCATCCATAGGCACCCATATCAAAGGTTAGCCAGACCCGAGGTCAGAGGGAGAGCAAAAAGAAGCCAAAAATGTGCCGAAGGCGTGCCGAAGGCGTGCCAGCAGGCCTGACCTATAGGGTCATCTGGGCAAATTGACGACATTCAGCCTAACATCGGGTGAAGGTAATTTTGCCATGAGGTGCTGAAAGACTAGCCACTGACAACCAGCTTTAAGGCACCATCAGGTTCTCAGGGGTTCAAAAACTAACCAGAGCGAAGTCACTCACAGAGCTAAAAAACGCGTCGAAGGCGAGCCATATGGGTAAATTACCGACATCTGAATCACCGGTTTTGTGGTGATAATTCTACCATGAGATTGAAACATGACAAGAGCTCCAGGATCGAAACCTGACCAGAGCACGTCTTATGGCCGAATTTCACCACAAGATATAGCGTCTTATGAGCGCCAGCAGGTAAGTTAAGAACCGTCTTTCAGTAGTGGTAGTTTCAGATTTGACCAAGACCTAAAGCCCATCAAGGTGAGTTCGCCTGTTTTTCTGGTGATAGTTTTCATACATAGCGGGTCTATGGGGTGATAATTGCACAATCAAAAACCAAATTCAAAATTTTTCTTTTGTATTGTCTCTCTGAGCTGTTAAGAACTGGAGAGACCCACGCCTCACACAACCAGGCAAGGGTTGTGCGAGTTGAGGGCAAAGGTAATGGTGGTCATTGTCTTAGGCAGTTTTCGTCATTTTTATGGCGCATATATTGTGTAGAGAGCCACAAGCACATGCGATTTCAATAAAATTTCATTTGTTTTTCATTAATTATCAACATTTTTGCTGTTTTATTATTTAAAAAAACCAAATTATAGGAAAAGGAAACGGACAGACAATAGCAGTATTTAGTTTTGAAGGGTATCATCATTTGGTTGAGGAGAGATTGGCGATGTCGACTGTGGCAGGTTTTTACATGAAGAGCTCGATGAGCTGAAAGATTTGAACAAATATTAACAAAGATAATGATTGTTACCTCGGAACTCTGGCAATAAACAGTTCAGAAATTGGATAGAAGCGGCCATACTTATCCTTCACAACAAATTGTTCATCAGTAATTTTATCCCTGCTCTGGCCGTTGGTATAGTCAAGCAAGTTAACACCGTCTTGAACAGAGGGAACTTCGCTTGGGTACTTGGGAATCACATCAGGCCATTCAATAATTCGACCGTCTTTTTTATAGAAAATGGCTTCATCTCTTGCCATTAGATCCATTGTGAATCGTACATGAGCAGTATGCTGCATGAGATTTGAGGGCACACACAAAGGACGATATCCTATTTCTCTGTAAGCACGAGCTAGTAGACGACGACTTGTATACTGTTTGTCTCGAATGTCCTGAAGAGGGTCCATGCAATTGCAGTTGTTACCATGGTTACCGGATTGTTTCAATTCTTGGGACATTGTTGAAAATCTGTAAAAACAATTATAGAAAAGGAAGAGCCCAGAATAAGGTCACATACCACTATGCCGTAATAAATCACGAATGGCACGATTGTTTCACGTGACGGTTGAAAATATTGAAATATAGAACGAGAGAGTACATAGAGAAGAGACGAAGAGAACAAAGAGTGGTTAGAGAAATGATGACGTCATCATCCAAAAAGTAACAGCTGACTTTCGTTGAGGGGGATTCGAGAAATTCATAATTTGGGGCTCATTTTCACATTTTTACCGGATGGTAAGTGGTGACCTATTTCTGAGCTCTCTTGTTTTTTCTCTTTCATTTCTTTACTTCATTTTGTTCTATTCTTCAGCTTTTTTTTTCAGTTATGAAACGCAAAGCGCTCAACACTCACAATTCCCTAGGAGGACCACATCCACCAAGCAGACTTGAACCGAAGGCGAAAATGACAAAGAAAAAACCAGAAAGTCGATTAGTTGGAAAAGAAGAAATCAAAGATCACACAAGTACGGAAAGAATCGACCAGAGAAAAGATCAAAATCAACCATCAACCAGTTCACATCAGAATCAAGGAGAATTTTCAGAAGAAAAGGAAAGACCTTCAAATGCTAAACAAGCCAGAATAGTTTCGAAGCAGAGACTGAAGCGTAAGTCATAATGTGGATATAAATAATTTTAATTATTCATTTCAGATGGCAGGGGATCACGACGAAAAACACGATTCCGAGAATATGAAAGAAGCGAGACGTTTCCAACAGCCGAGGAAGAAGAGTTCTTCACAGAAAATGTGATAACTTCTAATGAACCACACTTTCGCAGACACAATAACCAGTTTCTTATTTCGGATACGGTTAGGATGAAATTCACCAATCTTGCAGAAGTTAAAGACAACAAGATGCTTCATGTTCATGTGGCTTAACTTTTAGACATTTTTATCCGCAGAATGCTCAAAAAAGCTGGAGGAAATTTGAAAACAACCAAATATTGGCTTCAGTAAGTTTTTATAAGTTCCAATTTTTGCTGATGAGTAATTTTACAGATTGAACCATGATGGCTACACCGATAACGATGGCTTCTTCGTAACTCACAAAACATATGCCGTGGCGGATGGAGGGGCTATCATGAATACAATAGCAAAACAAATGCAATCAAATAAAGAGCTACGTTTAGATGAAAGCTTTACTGTTGCTATGAACGTTTTCAAGGATAAACAAGCACGACTACGAGGCCGGGGAACACATAATACTCGAAAAACTGATAAAAGCGAAAAAATCAGAAAAGAAATATTGGTAAGGCATATTATCTTTTGTCAAATTATAATACTTTTCATAACAGAAACAACATTTTGGCGTTAGCCTCTGCAGGATTACGGGAATGAGTCATGGTCTACCAAAGGCACTTGCACTAGGAAAACTGGAAAGTGATATACAAACCACGACCAACGGAGACCAAAAACAGAAAATGGAAAAGTTTTATCGAAGTCTCGTAAGACCAGAGGTACTCTTGACATTTGATTGTTTGTAATATGTGTTTTTACAGATAACGTTTACATTCAAAAGCGAAGTTCAAGGAAAACTTGCCAGACAGCTTTTGGCCGATGCAGGGATGGATGTGAACAAGGAGGAGCATGACCGAAAAGATCTTCAAGAGCTTGCAAAATATCTTTCAAACTATCAAATAATATTATGGACAGCGAACAATCAACATGCCGTCCCAACTGAAGAAAAGCGATACAACCAGGATGGAGAAGGGTTCATTGGATTATTTTATTATGAAGGTCATTATGAACACGTCACCCACACCAAAGGAAAACATGCATCAAGGTAAGCTACCATCTTATCGCCAAAGAAGATGTTTTTCAGATTTTGTTTCCAATGCTCTACTTTCGACGACGACCAGCACTACCGAAAATGTAAAGCCAAATGCAAGAGATGTGGCAGCACAGGATGCAAACACGAAGATGAGAACATTTATTGCAAAATTTGTAAAATTTACTTTCGAAGTAAAAATTGTTTTGATGCCCATCTCACTGCACAATCAAAGAAGGGAATACCGCATTGCAAGAAATATAGCAGGTGACTAATCAATTTGACCAACATTACTAAAGGCTTACAGATGCGAAAATTGTAATATAATTGATAGAGCAGAGAGGATTCGTGGAGAAACACACGTCTGTAAAGCAAAGGACTTCTGTTCTATATGCAGGGAGAAAGCATTGAAAGGACATACTTGTGCCCACCACGTCCCTGACGAGAAGGAAAAGTTGAAGAAGCGAGAAAACCAAACGCAATGGGCCATTATCGTCTATGATATGGAATGTATTGTGTCGGAGTCAGGAGAATTCAATGGTAAGGGACATCAACATTCAACGTTTAAATTCATCTTTCAGGACATGTTGAAAGAGGGCCTAAGCACAAACCCAACTTTATTTGCGTAAGAATGATCTGCAGTGATTGTCGAGGAGAAGCAGGATGTCAATTATGTTTCCAACCATGGACCTACAGCTACAAGGATTTTCCGCCTTTCAAAAATAACAAACACGATTCTCCATTAGCTAGTTTTGCAGATTTCCTGCTACATAATCCGCGGGCAGCAGGTGCTTACATTATAGCACACAATGGTGGAAGGTATGTTTCAGTAATAAACTTTTTCAATTTTCAGGAAATTTCCAGATATGACCATGTTATGTTGCTAGCAGAGCTCGATAGACAAGGAGGCACAAAGGCAAAAGAACCAAAAATTTTACTGAATGGAATGACAATCATTACGGCAGAGTTTGAATATGAAAAAAGAAAGCTGCATTTTCGTGATTCGTTTCAATACTTGCAAATGGGACTAGCCAAAATGCCTGGAGCTTTTGGCCTGGAGGGCGAGGCAAAGGGCTTTTTTCCTCATCTATACAACCATCCAGACAATTACAATAGGGAATTGAAGACTTTGCCATCGAAAGAATACTATAGTCCACAATTCATGACACCATCCACAAGAAAGGAATTTGATGAGTGGTATGCCAAGTGCTATCATGATGGGTTCAAGCTACATGATGAGCTGCTAAAGTATTGCCAATCTGATGTACGTATTCTCACTTTAACGTTGATGGCTTTCATACAGGTAAGTAGACAAGGTTTTTATGAAATACTTTCTTTTTTTACAGATGTGTGAATCAACTTTCAATGGCTGGAACCCAATTGTGAATGGATGTACGATAGCGTCCTATGTCATGTTCGTATTGAAGCACGAATACATCAAAAAGGGAGATGTCGGATATATTCCTGAGAACGGTTATGGAGGAGGAAACAATTCAATGTTAGCGTTAAAGTATCTCCAATGGCTGGAGAAAATTGATCCAGCGTTACATTTAAAGTACAAATTACGTGGAGGAGAAGTCAAAATTGAAGCAGATGGGCACTCTTACTATGCAGACGCTTTCAATGAGGCCACAAATGAAGTTTTTGAGGTATTTTTTTGTATACGAACCACTACCCGCACACACACACACACTGACCCCAAGGAAAACTGAACCTCACAACAAGTGAGGCGAAGGAAGCCTTTTTTCTCTATATTGCTCCGAATAATAACAATTTTCATGTAATTTTTCAGATTTATGGATGTGTATGGCACGGGTGCCCAAAGTGTTATCCGGATCGTGACAAGAAATGTCCAATGAAACCCAACAAGACAATGGAAGATTTGTATAAGGAAACCATAATGAGAGAAGAAGCTATTCAGAATGAGGGATTCAATATCAGTGCTGTTTGGGAATGTGAAATATACGAACAGATGGAGAAAGATAGAGAGATGCAAAAATTCTTTGAACTGGTAAGTTGAAATCAATAATTAAAATGAATGAGTCGTTTTTTAGAATAAGTACGACCAAAGGCTTAAGCCTCGTGAAGCATTATATGGAGGAAGAACGCAAGCATTTCGTTCAATGGCAGCAGCATTCGACGATACGCTTCTGAGTTATTTTGATTTCAATAGCTTATACCCATATCTTAATGCGGGAGGCACAGCTTACCCGCGAGGAAACCCTACTGTG
The DNA here is from genome assembly GCF_010183535.1 of Caenorhabditis remanei. Lineage (NCBI taxonomy): Eukaryota > Metazoa > Nematoda > Chromadorea > Rhabditida > Rhabditidae > Caenorhabditis > Caenorhabditis remanei. Next base: position 51,795 of record NW_026526153.1, read on the forward strand.
GAGTTTGAAAACTTTCCCAGACTAGATGAACCGTTGGAACTGAAAGGTATGTCAACTTTTTTACCTTTTTACTAATAATTTCATTTTTTAGGAATTGTGTTTTGTGATGTTCTGCCCCCACAAGATGCAGCCATGGGATATTTACCTCAGAAAATAATGAAGAAGCTCATGTTTGTTCTATGTAGAACGTGTGCGAATGATCAGAATATTGAAGGAAAGTGTACACATACCAAGGTCTCTGAACGATTTTTGACCGGAGTATGGTGCACAGATGAACTGAATAAGGCCATTTCCAAAGGGTACAAGGTGCTCAAGTACCACGAAATCTGGCATTGGCCAGAAGAGGCATGGGTCAAAGGAGGATTCCAACTGTCGTACGCAAATTTTGCGGGCGGGTCATTTTTCTGCGAGGGCGTACGTTAAATTCGGGTCTCTTATCCCAATCTACTCGCGGTTATGTGTCAGTTGGTGAACAATTTCGATGTGTTGAATAAAATGGGGGAAGTATGATATTTTCCGGAAAATTTTCAAAATAAAAAATTAATTTTTTTAATTCTTTAAAAGTACATGAAAGAATGGATAATGTGAAAAAGAGTAATTTGGAGATATGATTTAAATTTTCTAAATCAAGAATTGCCTTATAGGATTTACATGTTGCTATGATGTAGGTATGTCTCCCACAACATGACCGGGTGAATGAACACGTGTGCGAAATAAAAGTAGTGGGATTTTGATTATATTTTAACTATTTTAGCAATTTTTGATTTATGTACATGGTTTTCTCTGCGTCTCTCACTCTCTCACCTACAGTTCTTCATTTTTTGACTTAATTCATTCTTAAATTTTGACGCCATCTAGAGAGGTTATCTATATTCGTGGCTCTCGTGAGATTTTATTGTGACTTTATGGATTCGGATTCGTGCGAAGGTTTCGATAAATGCGAAGATTTGAGAGATGTGACATCCAAACTGGACAGCAATGCTTCCGACTCAAAGACGCTGAACCATCAAGTATGCGAGAATCGTTTTCGTGAATTCAAACAATCCACTTACAAGGAAATTCACAAGATGTATTGCGCTTTGAAGAAAATTGGATACCTTCCTCTTTGTCCTGATGTTAATCGCCGAACAGATTTGGAATACATTCGTGGTTGTTTGGACCAACTGACTGCTGATCAAGCCGTGTTTTACAGCCGAGCTGGGGAGGTCTTGGTTGGTTGTTATGTAACTCCACTTCGGCCAACAGAAGTTCAATGTGGATAGGGAAACCTCAACCTTTTCCAATACTTTGTGGCTAAATGGTGCTATAAGATTGATGACAATTAATATGTCGTGATCAATGGATGTGGTGCTGCTTACCCTGTTTCGGAGTTGTTCATTGTCAGAGTTCCAAGGTAACCCCAACATTCTCTTCACCTCCAATACATAATATGTTACAGACCAGCGGCTATGCAAAGCGATGGAGAAGTTCGTGCTCAGAAGAAACGAGACAGCTGCATGAGATGGTCTACGCCTTCGTCTGATGCCTCAATTCCTCGTAGCGCTCACTGCCCTCGTGACATGTTGCGCCGGAACGAAATGAACAATATGCTACCAATTGTCAGATCAATGAATGAATAATTGTGTTGTGACATATTTTTTCCTTATTCTTCTGATTTTATCAAATTCGTCAATAAAATTGTGTTATTGTTCTATTCTTTACACAATAATGCCAAAAATTTGTCCATTTTCTCTCAAAATGTGACTAGTCATCATAAATAATGTTCTTACGCGCCCCCAGAACATGTGTCTGTGCGCGATTTATGTGCATGTACACGGGTTGACAGCTTTGGAATATATGTGCTCATTCTTCAAACATGTGCCTGCTTCTTCACAACATAGTGAATTTCACATTTCAAGGTCTCATAAATACCTATGTTTCGCCATCACATTAATAGTATGAATTCGAAAAAAGTGATCATGTCAGTAATTTTTTCTATTTTTCTACTAGAAATCAGCGTTTTTTCGTTAGGCCCCCTCACAACCAACATTGTCTACCATTGAAAATGATGTTTACATAGGCGCGAACTTTGAAAATGTACATAATCATTGGCGAAAATGTGCATGCCAGCGCTTAAAATGTATAGTAATCCTTCCAAAGTGACCATATATGCTCTCAAAAAGTGTAAATACACATGAAAAGTAAGCTTTCTGACTCAATAACCTGTGTCCCAGTGCTTAAAAAGTATACTAGGCCTTCAAAAATGCCACCTCTTGCCTTCAGAAATCTGCATCTATCGCTGAAAATGTGTGCCCCCTTCAGAAATATCTATCCATACCTATAAAATATTGCAGATCCTCTAAAATTCAGGCCTCGGGCCATCAAAAACTTGAATATTAGTGTGTTTACAGGTAAAATTTCAATATTTTTTCACGTTTTAACTGAAAAGTTAATGATTTCTGTATAATTTTTCATGTAAAGATTGTGTTTGAATTGTGTTTGAATTGTGCAAAGATTGTGCAAAGATTGTGCAAAGATTGTGCAAAGATTGTGCAAATTGTGTTTGAATTGTGTTTGAATTGTGCACAAATTGCTGACAAATATTCCTATATTCACGAAAAATTATATTCAATATTTATTTACAATGTCAGAAAGGATAATCATTGATCAATTGTATGTTTCCTGGGAGTTGCCCAAATGGTGCTACAACGCCATCCACATAGTGTCCCTTATCCATCCTTGGGTTGAGTTGCTTCTTCATTGCGCATGTCCAAAGACCATCCAGCGCGTTATCCCTCTCTTGAACGTCAGCATCTCACCCTCCATGGGTGCTACTATACCATCTCGAATAAATGTATTCATCTGAAAAGAATAAGTTTGCCAAAATAATACGCATCTGATACTCACACTCTCTTTCATAGTGTCAAAGTTGATACTTCCTGTGTTTCCACTGTTCAAACACATTCCTTTTGCTTTGACTGTATAGTTGTAGCTGCCATCCTTGTGTCTTATCTTCAATGCATAAACTTTTGGAGCCATCGCTACGGCTTCAACCAGTTCATTCCCTGGTGGAATTTCATTAGTTAAGTAGCCTAAATTGTCTCCTTTGAGGTCCCCCAGAGGGTCGCTGTCTTTCTTCTGTTTGAAAATCACAGAGTCGGTATCTGAAAACGTGATAATTATATTCTTTCTAGCATTTATTCACTTACCACAATAAATCATATTCTCTATTCCAACTCTCTCTATAGCTTCAGTAAGTCTTAATCTGGCCGCACATGTTGTGATTGCCGCGATAGCAAGATTTGTAAATGGTGATGCCTTGAGAAAATCTTTCTTGGGCCTTCTTGATATGAAATACTTGTGCTCTCCATAAGGAAGCATTCCTGTCGGTTCAAAATTGGGGTCATTGAAAAAATTGGCCATTGTAAGGCCATCAGTGTTGTAGACGAGTCTTGTCTCGGTCTTCATTGGATTTTGTGCGAACTTTCCTGAAAAAAGAAAAGTAAAAACATTAGAAAATAACAAATATCTACTTACCCCAGGCAGAGTTAAGGAATATTTTGCAAAGGCTCCGCAATGTTTTGTTCTTTTTAATTTTCGAGGGATCCAGTTTGACTCCATCCATCTCCCATATTCTTGCGATGTAAGCTTTCTTTTCTACGTCTGTCATATTTTCCTTTGGCCATCCACTGCTTTCATGCTTCAGTTTCAATAATGGCTTGATGTAATCAGCAAAGAATCCTCCTTTGACCCATGCCTCTTCTGGCCAATGCCAGATTTCGTGGTACTTGAGCACCTTGTACCCTTTGGAAATGGCCTTATTCAGTTCATCTGTGCACCATACTCCGGTCAAAAATCGTTCAGAGACCTTGGTATGTGTACACTTTCCTTCAATATTCTGATCATTCGCACACGTTCTACATAGAACAAACATGAGCTTCTTCATTATTTTCTGAGGTAAATATCCCATGGCTGCATCTTGTGGGGGCAGAACATCACAAAACACAATTCCTAAAAAATGAAATTATTAGTAAAAAGGTAAAAAAGTTGACATACCTTTCAGTTCCAACGGTTCATCTAGTCTGGGAAAGTTTTCAAACTCCACAGTAGGGTTTCCTCGCGGGTAAGCTGTGCCTCCCGCATTAAGATATGGGTATAAGCTATTGAAATCAAAATAACTCAGAAGCGTATCGTCGAATGCTGCTGCCATTGAACGAAATGCTTGCGTTCTTCCTCCATATAATGCTTCACGAGGCTTAGGCCTTTGGTCGTACTTATTCTAAAAAACGACTCATTCATTTTAATTATTGATTTCAACTTACCAGTTCAAAGAATTTTTGCATCTCTCTATCTTTCTCCATCTGTTCGTATATTTCACATTCCCAAACAGCACTGATATTGAATCCCTCATTCTGAATAGCTTCTTCTCTCATTATGGTTTCCTTATACAAATCTTCCATTGTCTTGTTGGGTTTCATTGGACATTTCTTGTCACGATCCGGATAACACTTTGGGCACCCGTGCCATACACATCCATAAATCTGAAAAATTACATGAAAATTGTTATTATTCGGAGCAAAACATGTTTTCCTTTGGTGTGGGTGACGTGTTCATAATGACCTTCATAATAAAATAATCCAATGAACCCTTCTCCATCCTGGTTGTATCGCTTTTCTTCAGTTGGGACGGCATGTTGATTGTTCGCTGTCCATAATATTATTTGATAGTTTGAAAGATATTTTGCAAGCTCTTGAAGATCTTTTCGGTCATGCTCCTCCTTGTTCACATCCATCCCTGCATCGGCCAAAAGCTGTCTGGCAAGTTTTCCTTGAACTTCGCTTTTGAATGTAAACGTTATCTGTAAAAACACATATTACAAACAATCAAATGTCAAGAGTACCTCTGGTCTTACGAGACTTCGATAAAACTTTTCCATTTTCTGTTTTTGGTCTCCGTTGGTCGTGGTTTGTATATCACTTTCCAGTTTTCCTAGTGCAAGTGCCTTTGGTAGACCATGACTCATTCCCGTAATCCTGCAGAGGCTAACGCCAAAATGTTGTTTCTGTTATGAAAAGTATTATAATTTGACAAAAGATAATATGCCTTACCAATATTTCTTTTCTGATTTTTTCGATTTTATCAGTTTTTCGAGTATTATGTGTTCCCCGGCCTCGTAGTCGTGCTTGTTTATCCTTGAAAACGTTCATAGCAACAGTAAAGCTTTCATCTAAACGTAGCTCTTTATTTGATTGCATTTGTTTTGCTATTGTATTCATGATAGCCCCTCCATCCGCCACGGCATATGTTTTGTGAGTTACGAAGAAGCCATCGTTATCGGTGTAGCCATCATGGTTCAATCTGTAAAATTACTCATCAGCAAAAATTGGAACTTATAAAAACTTACTGAAGCCAATATTTGGTTGTTTTCAAATTTCCTCCAGCTTTTTTGAGCATTCTGCGGATAAAAATGTCTAAAAGTTTAGCCACATGAACATGAAGCATCTTGTTGTCTTTAACTTCATCAAGATTGGTGAATTTCATCCTAACCGTATCCGAAATAAGAAACTGGTTATTGTGTCTGCGAAAGTGTGGTTCATTAGAAGTTATCACATTTTCTGTGAAAAACTCTTCTTCCTCGGCTGTTGGAAACGTCTCGCTTCTTTCATATTCTCGGAATCGTGTTTTTCGTCGTGATCCCCTGCCATCTGAAATGAATAATTAAAATTATTTATATCCACATTATGACTTACGCTTCAGTCTCTGCTTCGAAACTATTCTGGCTTGTTTAGCATTTGAAGGTCTTTCCTTTTCTTCTGAAAATTCTCCTTGATTCTGAGGTGAACTGGTTGATGGTTGATTTTGATCTTTTCTCTGGTCGATTCTTTCCGTACTTGTGTGATCTTTGATTTCTTCTTTCCCAACTAATCGACTTTCTGGTTTTTTCTTTGTCATTTTCGCCTTCGGTTCAAGTCTGCTTGGTGGATGTGGTCCTCCTAGGGAATTGTGAGTGTTGAGCGCTTTGCGTTTCATAACTGAAAAAAAAAAGCTGAAGAATAGAACAAAATGAAGTAAAGAAATGAAAGAGAAAAAACAAGAGAGCTCAGAAATAGGTCACCACTTACCATCCGGTAAAAATGTGAAAATGAGCCCCAAATTATGAATTTCTCGAATCCCCCTCAACGAAAGTCAGCTGTTACTTTTTGGATGATGACGTCATCATTTCTCTAACCACTCTTTGTTCTCTTCGTCTCTTCTCTATGTACTCTCTCGTTCTATATTTCAATATTTTCAACCGTCACGTGAAACAATCGTGCCATTCGTGATTTATTACGGCATAGTGGTATGTGACCTTATTCTGGGCTCTTCCTTTTCTATAATTGTTTTTACAGATTTTCAACAATTTCCCAAGAATTGAAACAATCCGGTAACCATGGTAACAACTGCAATTGCATGGACCCTCTTCAGGACATTCGAGACAAACAGTATACAAGTCGTCGTCTACTAGCTCGTGCTTACAGAGAAATAGGATATCGTCCTTTGTGTGTGCCCTCAAATCTCATGCAGCATACTGCTCATGTACGATTCACAATGGATCTAATGGCAAGAGATGAAGCCATTTTCTATAAAAAAGACGGTCGAATTATTGAATGGCCTGATGTGATTCCCAAGTACCCAAGCGAAGTTCCCTCTGTTCAAGACGGTGTTAACTTGCTTGACTATACCAACGGCCAGAGCAGGGATAAAATTACTGATGAACAATTTGTTGTGAAGGATAAGTATGGCCGCTTCTATCCAATTTCTGAACTGTTTATTGCCAGAGTTCCGAGGTAACAATCATTATCTTTGTTAATATTTGTTCAAATCTTTCAGCTCATCGAGCTCTTCATGTAAAAACCTGCCACAGTCGACATCGCCAATCTCTCCTCAACCAAATTATGATACCCTTCAAAACTAAATACTGCTATTGTCTGTCCGTTTCCTTTTCCTATAATTTGGTTTTTTTAAAGAATAAAACAGCAAAAATGTTGATAATTAATGAAAAACAAATGAAATTTTATTGAAATCGCATGTGCTTGTGGCTCTCTACACAATATATGCGCCATAAAAATGATGAAAACTGCCTAAGACAATGACCACCATTACCTTTGCCCTCAACTCGCACAACCCTTGCCTGGTTGTGTGAGGCGTGGGTCTCTCCAATTCTTAACAGCTCAGAGAGACAATAGAAAAGAAAAATTTTGAATTTGGTTTTTGATTGTGCAATTATCACCCCATAGACCCGCTATGTATGAAAACTATCACCAGAAAAACAGGCGAACTCACCTTGATGGGCTTTAGGTCTTGGTCAAATCTGAAACTACCACTACTGAAAGACGGTTCTTAACTTACCTGCTGGCGCTCATAAGACACTATATCTTGTGGTGAAATTCGGCCATAAGACGTGCTCTGGTCAGGTTTCGATCCTGGAGCTCTTGTCATGTTTCAATCTCATGGTAGAATTATCACCACAAAACCGGTGATTCAGATGTCGGTAATTTACCCATATGGCTCGCCTTCGACGCGTTTTTTAGCTCTGTGAGTGACTTCGCTCTGGTTAGTTTTTGAACCCCTGAGAACCTGATGGTGCCTTAAAGCTGGTTGTCAGTGGCTAGTCTTTCAGCACCTCATGGCAAAATTACCTTCACCCGATGTTAGGCTGAATGTCGTCAATTTGCCCAGATGACCCTATAGGTCAGGCCTGCTGGCACGCCTTCGGCACGCCTTCGGCACATTTTTGGCTTCTTTTTGCTCTCCCTCTGACCTCGGGTCTGGCTAACCTTTGATATGGGTGCCTATGGATGGCCACCTTGCATCTCATGGCGAAATTCATAGCTTAGTGAAGGCTAGATACCGTGAACTTCACCATGTTGATTTATTTATTTTATTTATTTATTTACTTCAAGGGATAGGAGACTATAAGATACAAAGAAGACTTGAAACATATCCCTCACGAGATAGTCTCAAGTAAAGAAAAAAAAATAGGACTAATAAGGTGCATGTCATAAAAAGAGTAACGGGGGGAAGGCAACAAATGAAATGACTGCAACGGGTTCGAACTGAGATATGGAATTGAGATCAAGGGGAATTAAAGGAACTAGGCAATTAAAGGGGAACTAGGCAATTAAATGTGACCCTACAGGTCCAATCATCTGGCGCACCTTCAGCGTATTTTTCGGCTCTGTTTTGCTCTCACTCTGGCCAGGTCTCAGGCTAGCTTTCGGTCTCAAGCCAAGCGCGAATGCCGTCATTCACAAAATCTCATGGTAAATTTCACGACATCATGGTAAATTTCACCTACCATACTACTTCTGTTGTCTGTGGCGACAGACCTGCAGTTAAAAGTGCATATCCTTAGATCGGTTTTTCTGGTTTTTGGCCGGGTTAACTTTGTCCTTTTTGAATGGTAGACATTCATAACTCCGCGATTAGATCGCCTCTCTCGACGTGCTACTGCATCTACCGTAACAGTTGCAGAGGCCGAGTGCGGAGGACTGAGGCAGGTTTTGGTGCTGTTTTGAGCGGGTTGGGTGTCTCTGGTTACTTTACTATGGTCTGCTAAACCAATGCTAAAGCCGCCCGGTCACAGAGAGTATTCGACGCTACCTCTGACCTGCGTGAGACGTTGTACTTCTTGGCCAGATGTTTCACTCCCGGTGTGACGAATTCGCCGGGTTTGTAGAAGTGTAACATCTGTTGATCTTCTTCGCCGCGAAGAGGCTCAGTACAGAAGAACTCTTCCCTTCATCAATCAGGGAGGGCCCTCGTTTTTTGACTCTGATTGAGTTTTTTTTAGGCATAAAATGACAGTAATAAATAGTACTAGTGATTGTATTAGTGTAACAAAATACGCTCTTTCATTTTTTCACAACCTCAAAACCGTATTGTTCATAGAAATTGAGATATTTGACCAGAAGTACCGATTTACGGCCGAAAATTAGATTTTCAGCCGTTTTTTGACTCTCATTGAGTTTTTTTAGGCATAAAATGACAGTAATAAATAGTACTAGTGATTATATTAGTGTAACAAAATACGCTCTTTCATTTTTCACAACCTCAAAACCGTATTGTTCATAGAAATTGAGATATTTGACCAGAAGTACCGATTTACGGCCGAAAATTAGATTTTCAGCCGTTTTTTGACTCTCATTGAGTTTTTTTAGGCATAAAATGACAGTAATAAATAGTACTAGTGATTATATTAGTGTAACAAAATACGCTCTTTCATTTTTCACAACCTCAAAACCGTATTGTTCATAGAAATTGAGATATTTGACCAGAAGTACCGATTTACGGCCGAAAATTAGATTTTCAGCCGTTTTTTGACTCTCATTGAGTTTTTTTTAGGCATAAAATGACAGTAATAAATAGTACTAGTGATTATATTAGTGTAACAAAATACGCTCTTTCATTTTTTCACAACCTCAAAACCGTATTGTTCATAGAAATTGAGATATTTGACCAGAAGTACCGATTTACGGCCGAAAATTAGATTTTCAGCCGTTTTTTGACTCTGATTGAGTTTTTTTTAGGCATAAAATGACAGTAATAAATAGTACTAGTGATTGTATTAGTGTAACAAAATACGCTCTTTCATTTTTCACAACCTCAAAACCGTATTGTTCATAGAAATTGAGATATTTGACCAGAAGTACCGATTTACGGCCGAAAATTAGATTTTCAGCCGTTTTTTGACCCTCATTGAGTTTTGGAAGACATACAATGACAGTAATAAGTAGTACTAGTGATTATATTAGTGTAACAAAATACGCTCTTTCATTTTTACACAACCACAGAGATGTATTGTTCATAGAAATTGAGATATTTGACCAGAAGTACCGATTTACGGCCGAAAATTAGATTTTCAGCCGTTTTTTGACTCTGATTGAGTTTTTTTTAGGCATAAAATGACAGTAATAAATAGTACTAGTGATTATATTAGTGTAACAAAATACGCTCTTTCATTTTTTCACAACCTCAAAACCGTATTGTTCATAGAAATTGAGATATTTGACCAGAAGTACCGATTTACGGCCGAAAATTAGATTTTCAGCCGTTTTTTGACCCTCATTGAGTTTTGGAAGACATACAATGACAGTAATAAGTAGTACTAGTGATTATATTAGTGTAACAAAATACGCTCTTTCATTTTTACACAACCACAGAGATGTATTGTTCATAGAAATTGAGATATTTGACCAGAAGTACCGATTTACGGCCGAAAATTAGATTTTCAGCCGTTTTTTGACTCTGATTGAGTTTTTTTAGGCATAAAATGACAGTAATAAATAGTACTAGTGATTATATTAGTGTAACAAAATACGCTCTTTCATTTTTTCACAACCTCAAAACCGTATTGTTCATAGAAATTGAGATATTTGACCAGAAGTACCGATTTACGGCCGAAAATTAGATTTTCAGCCGTTTTTTGACTCTGATTGAGTTTTTTTTAGGCATAAAATGACAGTAATAAATAGTACTAGTGATTATATTAGTGTAACAAAATACGCTCTTTCATTTTTTCACAACCTCAAAACCGTATTGTTCATAGAAATTGAGATATTTGACCAGAAGTACCGATTTACGGCCGAAAATTAGATTTTCAGCCGTTTTTTGACTCTCATTGAGTTTTTTTAGGCATAAAATGACAGTAATAAATAGTACTAGTGATTATATTAGTGTAACAAAATACGCTCTTTCATTTTTCACAACCTCAAAACCGTATTGTTCATAGAAATTGAGATATTTGACCAGAAGTACCGATTTACGGCCGAAAATTAGATTTTCAGCCGTTTTTTGACTCTCATTGAGTTTTTGTAAGACATAAAATGACAGTAATAAGTAGTACTAGTGATTATATTAGTGTAACAAAATACGCTCTTTCATTTTTACACAACCACAAGACCTGTATTGTTCATAGAAATTGAGATATTTGACCAGAAGTACCGATTTACGGCCGAAAATTAGATTTTCAGCCGTTTTTTGACTCTGATTGAGTTTTTGTAGGCATAAAATGACAGTAATAAATAGTACTAGTGATTATATTAGTGTAACAAAATACGCTCTTTCATTTTTTCACAACCTCAAAACCGTATTGTTCATAGAAATTGAGATATTTGACCAGAAGTACCGATTTACGGCCGAAAATTAGATTTTCAGCCGTTTTTTGACTCTGATTGAGTTTTTTTTAGGCATAAAATGACAGTAATAAATAGTACTAGTGATTATATTAGTGTAACAAAATACGCTCTTTCATTTTTTCACAACCACAAAACCGTATTGTTCATAGAAATTGAGATATTTGACCAGAAGTACCGATTTACGGCCGAAAATTAGATTTTCAGCCGTTTTTTGACTCTGATTGAGTTTTTTTTAGGCATAAAATGACAGTAATAAATAGTACTAGTGATTATATTAGTGTAACAAAATACGCTCTTTCATTTTTTCACAACCTCAAAACCGTATTGTTCATAGAAATTGAGATATTTGACCAGAAGTACCGATTTACGGCCGAAAATTAGATTTTCAGCCGTTTTTTGACTCTCATTGAGTTTTGGAAGACATACAATGACAGTAATAAGTAGTACTAGTGATTATATTAGTGTAACAAAATACGCTCTTTCATTTTTCACAACCTCAAAACCGTATTGTTCATAGAAATTGAGATATTTGACCAGAAGTACCGATTTACGGCCGAAAATTAGATTTTCAGCCGTTTTTTGACTCTGATTGAGTTTTTTTTAGGCATAAAATGACAGTAATAAATAGTACTAGTGATTGTATTAGTGTAACAAAATACGCTCTTTCATTTTTTCACAACCTCAAAACCGTATTGTTCATAGAAATTGAGATATTTGACCAGAAGTACCGATTTACGGCCGAAAATTAGATTTTCAGCCGTTTTTTGACTCTCATTGAGTTTTGGAAGACATACAATGACAGTAATAAGTAGTACTAGTGATTATATTAGTGTAACAAAATACGCTCTTTCATTTTTACACAACCACAGAGACTGTATTGTTCATAGAAATTGAGATATTTGACCAGAAGTACCGATTTACGGCCGAAAATTAGATTTTCAGCCGTTTTTTGACTCTGATTGAGTTTTTTTAGGCATAAAATGACAGTAATAAATAGTACTAGTGATTATATTAGTGTAACAAAATACGCTCTTTCATTTTTCACAACCATCAAGACCGTATTGTTCATAGAAATTGAGATATTTGACCAGAAGTACCGATTTACGGCCGAAAATTAGATTTTCAGCCGTTTTTTGACTCTGATTGAGTTTTTGTAGGCATAAAATGACAGTAATAAATAGTACTAGTGATTATATTAGTGTAACAAAATACGCTCTTTCATTTTTCACAACCACAAGACCGTATTGTTCATAGAAATTGAGATATTTGACCAGAAGTACCGATTTACGGCCGAAAATTAGATTTTCAGCCGTTTTTTTGACTCTGATTGAGTTTTTTTAGGACATAAAATGACAGTAATAAATAGTACTAGTGATTATATTAGTGTAACAAAATACGCTCTTTCATTTTTTCACAACCACAAGACCGTATTGTTCATAGAAATTGAGATATTTGACCAGAAGTACCGATTTACGGCCGAAAATTAGATTTTCAGCCGTTTTTTGACTCTGATTGAGTTTTTTTAGGCATAAAATGACAGTAATAAATAGTACTAGTGATTATATTAGTGTAACAAAATACGCTCTTTCATTTTTTCACAACCACAAGACCGTATTGTTCATAGAAATTGAGATATTTGACCAGAAGTACCGATTTACGGCCGAAAATTAGATTTTCAGCCGTTTTTTGACTCTGATTGAGTTTTTGTAGGACATAAAATGACAGTAATAAATAGTACTAGTGATTATATTAGTGTAACAAAATACGCTCTTTCATTTTTACACAACCACAAGACCGTATTGTTCATAGAAATTGAGATATTTGACCAGAAGTACCGATTTACGGCCGAAAATTAGATTTTCAGCCGTTTTTTGACTCTGATTGAGTTTTTTTAGGCATAAAATGACAGTAATAAATAGTACTAGTGATTATATTAGTGTAACAAAATACGCTCTTTCATTTTTTCACAACCTCAAAACCGTATTGTTCATAGAAATTGAGATATTTGACCAGAAGTACCGATTTACGGCCGAAAATTAGATTTTCAGCCGTTTTTTGACTCTGATTGAGTTTTTTTAGGCATAAAATGACAGTAATAAATAGTACTAGTGATTATATTAGTGTAACAAAATACGCTCTTTCATTTTTTCACAACCACAAGACCGTATTGTTCATAGAAATTGAGATATTTGACCAGAAGTACCGATTTACGGCCGAAAATTAGATTTTCAGCCGTTTTTTGACTCTGATTGAGTTTTTTTAGGCATAAAATGACAGTAATAAATAGTACTAGTGATTATATTAGTGTAACAAAATACGCTCTTTCATTTTTTCACAACCTCAAAACCGTATTGTTCATAGAAATTGAGATATTTGACCAGAAGTACCGATTTACGGCCGAAAATTAGATTTTCAGCCGTTTTTTGACTCTCATTGAGTTTTTGGAAGACATACAATGACAGTAATAAGTAGTACTAGTGATTATATTAGTGTAACAAAATACGCTCTTTCATTTTTTCACAACCTCAAAACCGTATTGTTCATAGAAATTGAGATATTTGACCAGAAGTACCGATTTACGGCCGAAAATTAGATTTTCAGCCGTTTTTTGACTCTGATTGAGTTTTTTTTAGGCATAAAATGACAGTAATAAATAGTACTAGTGATTATATTAGTGTAACAAATACGCTCTTTCATTTTTTCACAACCACAAACCGTATTGTTCATAGAAATTGAGATATTTGACCAGAAGTACCGATTTACGGCCGAAAATTAGATTTTCAGCCGTTTTTTGACTCTCATTGAGTTTTGGAAGACATACAATGACAGTAATAAGTAGTACTAGTGATTATATTAGTGTAACAAAATACGCTCATTTCATTTTTCACAACCTCAAAACCGTATTGTTCATAGAAATTGAGATATTTGACCAGAAGTACCGATTTACGGCCGAAAATTAGATTTTCAGCCGTTTTTTGACTCTCATTGAGTTTTGGAAGACATACAATGACAGTAATAAGTAGTACTAGTGATTATATTAGTGTAACAAAATACGCTCTTTCATTTTTTCACAACCTCAAAACCGTATTGTTCATAGAAATTGAGATATTTGACCAGAAGTACCGATTTACGGCCGAAAATTAGATTTTCAGCCGTTTTTTGACTCTCATTGAGTTTTTGTAGACATACAATGACAGTAATAAATAGTACTAGTGATTATATTAGTGTAACAAAATACGCTCTTTCATTTTTTCACAACCTCAAAACCGTATTGTTCATAGAAATTGAGATATTTGACCAGAAGTACCGATTTACGGCCGAAAATTAGATTTTCAGCCGTTTTTTTGACTCTGATTGAGTTTTTTTAGGCATAAAATGACAGTAATAAATAGTACTAGTGATTATATTAGTGTAACAAAATACGCTCTTTCATTTTTCACAACCTCAAAACCGTATTGTTCATAGAAATTGAGATATTTGACCAGAAGTACCGATTTACGGCCGAAAATTAGATTTTCAGCCGTTTTTTTGACTCTGATTGAGTTTTTTGTAGGCATAAAATGACAGTAATAAATAGTACTAGTGATTATATTAGTGTAACAAAATA
>NW_026526154.1:0-8955 GCF_010183535.1 Caenorhabditis remanei
ATTGTCGAAATAAACTTTCTTGACTTTCGGTGTTTCCGGACCTAAGTTCCCGAGCTTAAAATAAGCCACGCCCTCTTTCCATTGTCTCGTCTATATACTTAGAAAAGATCGGGGAGTTCGACTAATATCATGGCCGAGACAATGGAAAGAGGGCGTGGCTTATTTTAAGCGCGGGAACTTAGGTCCGCAAACACCGAAAGTCAAGAAAGTTTGTTTTGACAATAAACAGCTCCAAATATATCTCGAGAAACTAGGCAACTCCCCAAAGTATTTCATTTATCAAGCAACTCCAAATTGGTTGAGATAACTAAGCAGCGCCAAAATGTCATGAATTAAGCAGCTCCATATATAGATTGGATTGTGATTAAGCAGAAATGATGGATGTAATCAAAAGTGTTTGTATCCTATCCAAATATATCGATTGTATTACGAACTCACTGTAAGCAAATTTGTAGTTATTTGCGGGTTTCTTCTGTCGACTATTTCCACTCGAGATTGTCTCGTTGTTGGATTCCAGATAGATGGATGCGTAGAGAATATCGTTGTTCGCATTGTAGCAGCCCGACGTCATACTCTCGTGTTGATCCACATTAATCTGGTTCACCGGCAGCATTTTGGAGGTTCGCAAGTCCAAAAGACCCATTCTTTGCTTACGGTTGGCTACAAATAAGACTGAAATAACTGTTCGTTGTATTTGGAATAAAAAGTACACTCACAATCATCACAACCGTGGACATCTGTCGAGTACTGATCCATCTCAAATGTGGCAAAGTGAGTTCCTGTTGTTGTAGACGCCAATTTGACGTTGTTCTCGAATAGCGCAGTTATGTTAGAAGATCCACAGAATGCAATCGATTTGAGCATGGAAGGATATTGTGGTAGCCATTTCTGGAAAAATTAAGTTAAATAATTAGGCTTATCACAAAAGAATTGACTTTCGGTATGCGTTGAGAATTCTCTATAAATTTGCACCCTAATAGTTTCGAGACCGCTCTTTTGAATGATAATAGTGAAAAAGTGCGAAACTCTCGAAATTTGGATTTTTTGCTCCGAAAGTTTGATCATTTTTCGTCATAGAAAACGCGAGTGCCAATTCATGAAGACTAACTCGTAAAGTCAACAATTTGCCCTCTCGGCCAGCGGTTGGATGGCGCCACGTGGCAGTAAGGGGCACTGGTAGGAGGGAGGTCTGGGAATCGACCCCTTCTCTCTTTTTCCATTTTTGCACGAGTGCCACTTTAGGAGGACTCGTAAAAGCAACTATTAGCAGCCCTCGCGCCCAGTGGTTGGATGGCCGCGTGGCAGCACAGGTGAACCGCTGGGGTTCCTATATGGAATCGCGCGGTGGCGTAAATATATGCAGCTAGAATGAATCAGGGTTGTGTCCTATATGTGTCCATATGGATCCACGCGCGGTCGGTCCGAGGAACGTACTGTGAAAAAAATAAAGTTTGCCCAAGGATTTTCAAAAAAAATTCGCGGGCAAAACACTTTATGGGGTTATTCACCTCTGCAAAAAACGTTTTTTCCCTCGATCCATTTACCGGAAAAAACGGAAAAACTGTTTTTTTCCGTTTTTTCCGGCAAATGAATTGAAGGAAAAAACGTCTTTTCCGGAGGTGAATAACCCCATTAGTTCACAAATGCACTAAAGTGTTTTGCCCGCGAAAATATTTTTTGAAAACCCTTGGCCAAACTTTATTTTTTCACCGTATATGGATAGCATACCAGAATTAGTTCTATCAACCGTATTAGGTTGATTAAAGTGTAAGAAACACTAGAAATTGCTAATTCATTGTTGTTGCTAGTATGTAATGCTATTATGTTGTTTTAGTTTTCATTTTTTCCACTTGTTCACTTTCCATTTTTCGGACTTGTACATTTTCTCCGTTTTTTCTCGAAGTTCTTTATTTGTAAACAGATAATGGCAATACTTCAAAAAAAAAATTGAAAAACTCATAGGATTTAATATAAAATCATAGGCTAGCTTGGCTGGTATAAAATGATTTTCGAGCTTTGATTTGAACTCATCCGGCAAATCCTCCTCGGAAAATGATGAGAACATAACATTTTTATCAAAAAAATTTTTTCCAAATGTAGAAAACAGTTGAAGAAAATTTCATAAAATAGTTCGAAAAGGCTGTAATTAACATTATATAGCCAGATTTTAAAAGCAAAAATGGAAAAAGAGAAGAAGGGTCGATTCCCAGACCTCCCCCGAGAGGGCAAATAGTTGACTTTACGAGCCCGATAGTCTTTTTTGGGAGTTTCGCACTTTTTTGACTAACCATTCAAAAGAGCGGTCTCGAAACTATTAGGGGTGCCAATTCATAGAGAATTCTCTTTTTATAGGACACCGATAGTCAAGGGTGTCAAAGATATAGCTCATTCTACTTACTTTTAAGATGTCGAAGTGGCGAGGTCTGTGAAATGTGAAAAATATGAGAAATGTTTCTATTTTTTTGTGAATGTCGCTGTTTCGTGGAAACACGCTTCAAAAAGTCTAATTAAATTCCCACATCGCCGCCACGCCATCCTCCCCCTTTCACGCTAATCTTTTGGTCTTTAAAAATTTTATTTTGTTGAATAATAGGATTTCCGAAGATATAATTTCTTCTGGAGAAACATGATGCAAATCAGTTTTTTTTGCTGAAAACATGATTAATATAATAATAACAAGTAAATGGGTCACAACTGAGAAGTTCGCTTCACGTCATATTGTCTTCATTGTCATACTTGTCAAATGTCCAATTCCGAATTGAAAATAGCGTGATGATTGCTCAGAACTTCTTCCCCATGTTTAATATCTTCGGAGATAAGGAACTAAAGGATACAATAAGATATGTAACTTGGGTGTGGTATTTTCTTTTGGAAAATAATTTTGATTGTTTTTGAAAAAATGATAATTAAACCTTCAATTTCGTCTATTTTGATGTTGAAATGAATCGTTCGATGAAACACTCATTATTTCAGATAGTTTGAAGAAGACTCTCTCGTCTCAGCTTGTTTCTCGTTGTGTTCTCAAGTATTGGCAAAATGACATTTGTGTTTTCTTTTCTTAATACTCTTCTGACTTGGTTTCCATTATGAGACTGAAATCATGTCCTTTTATCAAAACCAATGCTTCGTAGAAACTTCTCTACTAATTTCCGAGTTTTTCCTGCTGATTTATTGAGAACCCTTTTTATTTCTTGCAATTTCTGATCTTCATCTTCAAGCGCTTCTTTCAATTTTCGATCTTCTGCATTAGATAAACACGAACTTGGCTCCTAGGAAACAATGAGATAATGACGTCATCATCAGATCTTGGTCATCTGTGCAAATTATGAGTGAGAAATAGAGACTGGTCACGTCAATGGACAGTGTGACAGGTGAGAATTGAAGACTTGTCACATAAGGATACATGAGGAATCCGCACTTGATGAAGACAACATTGAATATTTATGAGAAGTCTGATGAGAAGTTTGGATTTTACATAAAACGTTGAAATTATCTTTGAAAACTTGAGACTATGCTGAACTTTGAACTTTGAAAACTATGCTGAATTTTTTTCAGAAATGTTCAATTCATCCGATCGAATAACACGAGACTTGAATCTTATTTCTGGATTTACAGGTGAAAATATTCAGGAAGGAAACTGTCGCGACCATCCTTCGGATACTCACGACCTTAGATGCCTACACATATCTTCACAGCCAAATCTCATCGCTAAAACTAAGGCAAACCTACAATCTAGTATGATTTCCCTCAAACGAGAGAAACTCATATTCAAACTGCCGCCATGAAGTTTACAAGGAAGGATGCAAGTGCGCCCCGCCGGACGCAGGTCGCGCCGGCGCGCTAACTCTTCACTTCGCCTTCTAGAACATTCCGAGAAATGGCGCGAAACCACCAACGCATCAACGGAACAAGCAACAACCTTCAGTCTTCAACTCAAGTCGACTCACGTTGACAACTTCAACATCAGCTGACGTCGGAGGACCAACTTCCATGTGTTCTCGCGGAGAAGTGTGAGCCCAGCCGTATTGGTGCACCGCTTCAAAGTGAGACACACCAACACTCCGACTACCAGCTCGCCGTCAACCGAGGACAACAATACCAGCATGCACTAACCTACCAGCTACTATTCCAATAAAGGGTTTTATCGATCTCTCTTTGTGCACCGCTTTCAGATCACAACATACACAAACAGTCAGTGAAACATCCTTAGGGTTGAGGGGCAGGTTTCCACCAAACCTACATAAAACCCCCCTCGTCACATGGTGCAATCGACCGGGAACAGAAAAATTTTTTTTCTGTGATGACCAGCGAACCAAAATTGGTGGCACTGTACTGTTGTGTTGAGTGATTTGACTAGCGCGCGCTGAGAAAAAATCGATAATTGGCGTGCAACTACCACTCATTGTCTCGCCTGGAACGAACTGCTCGTCTTGGAGAACGGGAAAAAACGACTCGATTCGGCGAAAGCAACGGAAACGTGCACGGCGGGAGAATCCAGCAATCGGTCAGCCACTGGCGGAATGGAACAGATTGAAGATCGCCCGCAAAATCGTGTCGCCAGTACCAGCCAAGCAGCAGTTTACCAGCATTCAATCACTTCTCGGCGAAAAAGATGGTCGCAGGCAGGTAAGTTGCCTAATATTTCTCGAATTTCAGGTAACAAATCCAATGCAAAATTAGCTGGAATTCTGTGAAAAAATTGCATCATCATACCAGCTTGTGCATATCTCGGCTCAAGTCAACGACGCTCGTTACACCAACGAACAAAATGATGCAATAGATGAGCGGAGCGCGTGCTCCAAGTGTAGCACATCCTCATGCCTGGCTTCGTCTACCAGCGTCAGCCTCTCGATTATGCGGTTCCTTGGACGTGGAACACCGTGGCACCACAATCGGGAGTACCAGTCCGGCAGAATGGAGGAGTTGCTGTCAATCCGCAGCTCCGGGTCTCGCTGATGGCCAAAATTCTCAGCTCATTTCTCATATCCATTCTGTCACCTCTTGTGTAGTTTTCTAGTCAAAAAATTCAAACATTTCGGTCATTTAACAATCCAAGTATTGATTTTTGACTGAAATCAAGAGTTTGCGACTGAAAATTACTTTCCTTTCCTCTTTTTCACTGAACCACCTCCTATTTCGCAATCTCTCCTTCTGTTTCCTTCCCGGGGGAGCAGGAGATTCCTTATCTCCTTTCTCTTTCTCTCAAATTCTACCAGCCTCTAATATTCTAATTCATTTCAGGTATTTCAGGTTTAGTAGTGGCCTAAGTCTGTCATTAGGTAACACTTGCTCCTTGTAGCAAGTGTGGGTTTTAATTCTAGGTTACTCTAGTTTATTGAGGTATCAGTGGAGGCTAAGCACAGACCAGGAACGGTTTAAAAACTGTTGCTTCTGCCTCAGGGTACCAAAATTTCTAGTCTAGTTTAGTATTTTTCTCACGGAGAAAAAGGCACCGTTGAGTCATCCGGACCTTCTATCCCAAAAAACAAAAAATTTCCCGTGTGATCTAAACACGCGTCTTAGGTTACTACCAGGTTGACCTTTACACGCCCTACTGACACGACAGCGTGTCATGTAGGCTCTACCTTCTTATTACATAAAATATAATATAATAAGTTAGTGTACCATTCCAACACTATCATTGGCTCATCTTGGTGAGTTTCTCTGCTCCTACCCTTAACTTCTTGCCTTTGATTACACTCTACTCATGCTCATTCAACACGAATTTCAGAGCCAAAAAATATAAGCTCAAAAAATAACAAATCGTGTTGTATGAGTAGAGTTAGGGAGTTTCAGAGGCAGAAAAAGGTAACAGGAGCGGAGGTGTAAGCAGAGGAAACGAACGTCGTGTATGGTCAAGTGTTGGGAACGCAGACACACAATGGGAATTCCTGAGAGCGTCGAGGAGTCCAATTTAAGTTTTCCAAAGATCGGGCCGGTCAAAGGAAGATGGGGTTATCCAGAGATGTGGAAGAGTCAGGCGTCGTAGTCTAGACTGCGAGCTCTTCCTCCATAAAGAATTGGGTCTCAGGCGTCCGAAGACGTTAAACGCATCAGAGCTGGTAACTCTGGATGCACCAGTACTACAGACAGTACTGTTTCAGGGACGCAATCTCCCAGGGACGCAATCTCCCAAATCCTTTTCCCCCAAACAAATAGTGTTTATGTCTGTTACTCCACAAACCCTCTGGATTGGGGCTGGTACCAGCATATTCATGTCACTGTCCCGTAACAATTCCTTCAGCCCATCTTTCCTTTTCTCATTTCTCTATTAACACGGAAGTCTCCAAACTTTTGGGACTTGCCGCAAACTTTCTTGGTTCAAAAACTCTTGTCTCTCAACTTCTAGACCCACTCTAGTTTCCCTTCTTAGCATTAATTCCATTTCAGGTTAATCTACAGAAATTCAGGTTACTCTTGTGCAAACATAGCCAATCCATTTGGTTATTATCTGTCCACCAGCTCATGGGAGCATCCGAGATTCGAGCAACCTCAGTGGTCGCCAGATACCAGCAAGAGGACTGGAACTCATCTGGAGACGTCTACATTGGCAAACTCGTTCTCAAACAGTCGCTGCAGCTGGTCAAGAATAGTTCGAACGGACTAGGAAGGACAATGCAGCAAAAAACGCCCTTCAAGTGTTGTCACAATTCGATGCTCCACTGGAAATCCACCAATACAATTTCGTATCGACACCAGGGAAGCAACGACACAGTGGCCGACAACAAACAAGAGGAAAGAGCAAAGTTTTCGTAAAAATCGGATGCTCATCAGCTAGTGAGAAGTGTTCCCGTGTCGGATATTTCTTACATGGCTGATTGTAGCTCTGATTCTAGCGATTACCAGCTCTTTCTCACAATCGACTTCAAATTTGGCACTATCACCTCCTGAATGTTCAAACACTTTATCGTGTCATCGCCGACGTCTTTCAAAACTTTCATCGTGGCACCAGAAGCACGGACAACAATTTATCGTCTTCTGGATGGAAGGAAGACAACGGAAAAAACCACGAGAACGACATCGGAAGTAAAATAACAAAAGAAAGCAAACCAGCTGATGCACCAGCAACAACGGACAAGCCTTCAACAGCCAACAAGAAGTCAGGAACCCGTCCCGAAGAACATCAATGTCATCGGATGCTAAAACAATCGTTAGGTTGCAAGCACTACCAGCCGAAGCGATGTTATTGTTTCGATTCCGTCTTGACAGCAAAGGGACACAAGTAGATGCGAGTGGAATGCCGCTACACACGAACGGAGGAGTCGTCAGCGGAAGCCGTCACTCAAGTCAAGCAGTACCAGTATCCATGGAGTGATTGACGTATCGATTGCAACAGAAACGATGTCATCAAGTACCAGCTACATTTGTTTGGTCATCGCAAATCGATCGAAGTCAGAAGTACAAGCTGACAGTCAAGTCATTCGCTTGGAACAACTGGGAGGAAAACGACGAAAACTTCGTGGCCAACGACAACATTTCATGCAGGACTACCTCGAGAACCCAACAGTCGACTTGAAACGAGTGCGTCGAGTCGGTGAACATCTCCGGAGACATGTAGCCGGGGTTCCACAAAACGTCCGACCTCTGGAATAAAATTATTGTAAATTGCCACTATTACAGAATATATAATCTCAAAATTTCAGAGTCTTAGAATCCAGAATTCAGAAACAAAGACGCCCGATATCAAAATCCAGATTACGGGTAGCAGAATTCGGTATCCCAGATCCTAGAATTCATCATTCAGAGTCTAAGAATCCAGATTCCCAAATCCAGAATCCAAAATTCAGAATCATAGAACCTAGAATACAAAACTCAGAATCTAAAAATAAGAATGTAACAATCCAGATATCAATACATAGTCCGGGATTCAGAATTCAGAATACCAGCGTCTCTCACTGCCACTTTACTCTCTTGCCACCATCTCGCGAGCTTGGGAAGAAGTGTCAACGAAAAAGAATAGCTTCTGAATCTAATTGCGATTTGAATAAAATCAAAACTATAAGAAGAGGAAATGAGACATGAGAATTTCCACCAATTTCAAAATATGAATTTTGGAAAAATCAAAATATAATGCTGTTTTTTCTACCAATGCTTCCCTACAGAAAGTCACGTCTTTTTGATTATGCAGTTGATGACCACAAGCCTGTAGATACGAGCAACTGAAAAAAGTTTTTCTAAATTAGTCTTTAAAACTTTTCGAATTCTATCAATATGGCTAAAATTTCACATAGAAACGTTGTATTGAAGTGTAAATTAATTCTCAAAAATGAATTACATATGAAACAGTACTTTTTCGTTGACATCGTTGCAACGTCCACCTTTTTCTCGGTTTGATCTCCGTGATCTGAATGAAACCAAAACCATTAAGAAGAGAAAATGAGACTTGAGAAATTCCACCATTTTCGGAATATAATTTTACTTTTTGCGTCCACATTTTTCTCTGTTTTAATTCAAATTCAAAACTTCCATGATCTCAGCACCAAATCCATTTTTTTTCGATTTTCCTCCATCTTTCTCATCCTCGAATGGCATGGTAGTTGTCAGCATTTCGTGTAGCACCGAGTGCCCAACAGTCGACATGAAACGAGTGTGTCGCATAGGTGAACATCTCCGGAGCCATGTAGCCGGGGGTTCAATCGTCCGACCTCTGGAATAAAATTATTGTAAATTGCCCCTATTACAGAATATATTATCTCAACATTTCAGAATCTTAAAATCCAGAATTCATAAACAAAGACGCCCGACATCAAAATCCTGGATCCGGGTTTCAGAATTCGAAATCGCAGATCCTAGAATTCATCATTCAGAGTCTAAGAATCCAGATTTCCAAATCGAGAATCCAAAATACGGAATATAGAATTCAGAATTCAGAATCATAGAAATTAGAATACAAAATTCAGAATATAAAAATAAGAATGTAACAATCCAGATATTGTTAGATGCCACCCGAAGGGA
>NW_026525998.1:0-9535 GCF_010183535.1 Caenorhabditis remanei
CTCTGCTCTCTACGCGGCGCCAGTTGTTGTTGACGGAAACGAGTACAATTCAGTCGAGCACTATTATCAAGCATGCAAATTGTATGTTCTTGCCGGACAAGAGGGGTTTCTTTTGTGATCCGTACTGTCTGTGCATGATTTATTCTGGCTTACTCTGTGTGGTATTCTACTCGTTGTGGCATGTTCTGGAGTTTGTGTTGTCTCGTGTTCTTCGTCGATCTCGAGTGGGATCAGCTGGTTTACTGCTCTTTCTTTGATGGATCCTTCATACATTTCTTCGACCGATTGTACGAGGGGAGGTGTTCCTATCAGTTTAGTGATTCTTCTGAGACACCACTCGAGGTCAAAAAATCAACTAAAGTCATTCTGAAGGAGGCGAAGATCCCGGCAAAATTGGTTCGTTGCATTATAGATAATCAACATTTATTACTCTTTTTCCAGATCTCTGAGTGGAAAGACAAAGAAAGTATCGGTGTCCTGGAGCATGTTATTCTACACAAGTTCAACCAAAACGAAGAGTTGAAAGCGAAACTTCTGGAGACTGGCGACAAGATGGTCTCGGGAACCGCCTATCAAGGGTTAGAAACAAACAGCTTCATTCACTCATTTTTCACTGCAAATCCCTGGTTTTCGATAAGTAAAATGTTTTCTTTTCAGCCTTGGTCGAGAAGACGAAGCTACCGTACGAGAAGCTTGATCACATCATCTGTGGAACCGTCATTCAAGGATGCAAAACCAGCAACAGAGAAGTCGCTCTTCTCGCTGGTGTTCCAGACAACATTCCAGCTCACACAGTCACTCTTGCATGTATCTCATCAAATGTTGCCATCACAACAGGAATGGGAATGTTGGCTACTGGAAATGCCAACGCTATCATTGCTGGAGGTGTCGAATTGTTATCTGACGTGCCAATTCGTTATAACAGAAAAGCTAGAAAGGCAATGCTCGGCATGAATAAGGCAAATGATTTTCTATCGAAGTTGAAGATCGGAGGAGAGATTGTCAAGAATCTTCTTTCTCCAGAATTACCAGCTGTTGCTGAATTCTCGACTGGAGAGACGATGGGGCACAGTGGAGACAGACTTGCTGCCGCTTTCAATGTTTCCAGAAGGTTTTGTAAAATAGAAAATCCGAATTCTCTTAACAAAAAATATTTTCAGAGAACAAAACGAGTTTGCTATTCGCTCGCACACTCTTGCCTCAGAAGCCGCCAAAAACGGAAACTTCACAGATTTCGTACCGGTGTTCTTAGACGGAAAGAAGCCAAAAACTATCAAGGAAGACAACGGAATCCGTGTCTCCACAAATGGCTGTCGACTCTGAAGCCACATGGAACTGTCACCGCTGCCAACGCATCATATTCGACGGACGGAGCATCGGCTGCTCTCATTATGACTGAGGAATACGCTCTCGCCAATGGATTCAAGTATATCGGAGAGACTTCTTGTATGTAGCTCAGGTAAGATTAGAAAACAGTAAAGAACTGAAACTCAACAATAGTTAATTTTCCAGGATCCAAAGGACCAACTCTTGCTTTCCCCAGTTTACGTCATTCTACAGTTTCTCGACAAAGCTGGACTCGGACTGTTGGAGTGCTTAGTGAAGCATATAAAATTTGAATTTTGGAAGAGTTGTGAAGTTTCCCAAAAAGCCCCAAAATAAAAATTGTTACTTTTCCTATTCTTATTCATTATAAAAGCATTAGTCACATGTAATGAGTTCAGACGGTTCAAAATTCTCAATAACACAAATTTGCTGATCCGTTGTGGCTTCTCGTTTTTCGCTGTTTCGATTGCTTGTCAGTTTGTGGATGAGATCTTGAAGTTTGTTAGTTTCGATCCGTTCTTCATTCACAAGTGCTGACCCAGATGCCTGGAATGGCGTCTTTGCAAGAATTCCCGAAACGATGAAGTCATTCCTGCCACACTTGCACAATTGTTCGACGAGTTGCTTTTTCGGCGAAGGATCCAGAACAATAATTGTGACATCTTTAGAGATCAACACCGATGGCGAGGGAATCTAAAAATAAGTTATTTGAGTACGGAACACCTGAAAAATATTCCAACTTACGGTTCGGTGGGTCATAACAAGTGCTCGGTGTGGAACTTCTTCCGCTGATTTGCACTTCAACCACTTTATGCCGCTCTTTTTATGGATTTGATTCTCGGTAATGGTTGTTGATGATTTCACTTGTAGAAGCTTGCGTACGAATTCAGTCTTGGTGATTTCTTTTGCACCGAGTTCGTCTATCAATCGAGCGGCAGCAACATCGTTTTCCAGCGATGCGAGAAAGATGTTCTTGTGGCATCGGTTTCTCTTTGGAATCTTTTCGTAGTGGAGAAAGAATGCTCTTCGAGTGCTCGGGGACATCAGGAAAGCGAAAAGTCCTGATTGTTCAGTCCCCATTTCTGATGGTTCCGGTACCATTCCCTCGGTGAAAAGTTTCATATATATGTTTCTCCTTTGGTGGCAATGGTGGATCATCTCTCGGCGTTGTTGCTCATCCACTCTTGACTTCAGCATATGAAAGAGGATGACAGCGCGCTCTTCTTCAGTGAAACTACCTTCTTTCCGGTTTCTCTCTTTTGAATAAGAGTCCCAGAGTAAAGAGAGCAGTTCGGGGTGGCACCGGTCGAATTCGAATTCAGCTGTTTTCGTGATATCCATTCCTGGACTGATCGGCGTTGTAGACGACAGAAGAACCTCGAAATTCATCTTTCCGACACAGACCACGTCGACTTTCATTTTGATTTTCTTCTCTTCTTCAGACAGAGATCGACACATGAGTGAAACGAATCGATGCACGCCGTGTACGATGACACATCTGGTGTCGTTGTCGTCGGGTATAGCGAGGAGTGGAATCCCGCTGAAATCTTCGTCGAACAACTTCTCCAATGGCACACTATTCAGAACATTGATCTTCTCTTTGGATACACTACGAAAAACGCATCCTTGGTATTCCATCGATATCAGATCTCCTAGTGTAGTAGGCACACGAACATGCTGAAATTTAAATAATTCATTCAATATGCACTTTCATTCTATTTTTGTTTTCGAATGAATTACTGAAATACTAACATCAAAGGCGTGTTCGACCATCGGTTGAAGATCCGAATTCTCATCCTGTTTCCTTTCTTCTCTTCTCTTTCCTTCTCCTTCTTCTTTTTTTCCTTCTTTGCCTACTTCTTCTCCCTTTTCTTCTCCTTCTTCTCCACCTTCGCCTTCTTCTCTTCCTTCTTCTTCTCTTCCTTCTTCTTCTCTTCCTTCTTCTTCTCCACACACGAGTACGAGAGCTGGGCTCCAATTAACAGACTTCTGAAAATTTCCGAAATTCGAAATTTGTAAATTAGTTTTGCTTTGAAAGCATTCAAAGTCTCTCTCACCATAGTAATATTCGGTGGATATTGTTGAGGAGATGTAGCTTTTGAAACTAGAAATGACTTTTTGGACAAGTGGCAAAGATTTATGGTTGATTACGTCATGAAACGTGAAATGTCATGTCAATGAAAAAAATATTAAAAAAACTCACGCGTGAAAAGATTTTTTGTTATTCAAAGATTGAAAATTTTTGAAAGTTTATTTCTGAAAAATACGGTTGGTATGAAGGAAAATGGAATTTTTACTGCTCCCTATACCCTGTTTGACTCTACCGTATGCCAACTTTATCTTCTGGGATATTAGAGATTGTGAAGTAGGAATTGAACTGCTTATTTTAATAGTTTATGTGCAACTCATAGTATTACAAAAAAAAGAAAAGAAAATTATTTAATCCTTCTTCTCGAATGCCATACACACACTGTTGATACAATATCGTTCGCCAGTTTTATCCTTTGGCCCATCGTTGAACACGTGGCCGAGATGGGCGTCGCACTGAAAGAATTTATAGTCGAAAAGACTGATAATCCTCTAGATAACCTACCGTTTTGCATCGAACTTCAGTACGATTCATTCCATGTGATCGATCTTGAATTCTGACGATATTCGCATCTTTTCCAACAGATTCTGAGAATGCCGGCCATCCACATCCAGCCCAAAACTTTGCGTCCGAACGGAAAATGTAAAAATTACATTTTTGAATATTTCAATAAAACTCACTTAAAAAGTTCAGAGCCACAACAAAGACAAACATAACGCCCCTTCTCGAAATGATCGTCGAATCCGCCAGTATGAGGTGCTTCCGTTCCTGAAATACGAAGTGATAAGCGGGAATTTTCGATAGAATGAAGGCCTACCAGACTCTCTTGCCACTCGATACACCTCATTCGGCAACACTTTTTTCCAATCGCTTTGACTGATATTCTTCGGATTTTTGTCTCCTCCAATCTTCGTAATTCCAACATCTTCCATTCCGAACTTTTTGGTCGTCATTGTTCGGAAAATCGAGAGAAATGTACGGCGAACAATCTGAAAATTGGGGAATTTTATCGATAGAAAAGTAGTTCATTTTCGAATATAGAGTTGAGAGTTCAAAAATTAACGTTTAATGGATGTCGGAGTAGAAATTTTTGTTAAAAAGAAGCGAAAGAAACGAGAAAACGAGTTTTATGTCCGACAAAATTCTTATCGATTTCGTTGCTATGACAACTCGCTTTCCTTTTTCGTACCGGAGTTCGAATTTATAATCATTTGGGAAAAACTGAATGACAAAATACAAAGAACTATAATAGAGACAAACATATCACTGTATGAATCACAACGCCTCGATTCTTATCTCCGACACTCTCCTTCTCCTTTACAAACTAGAACATTTCCAGATAGATGGAGTAATGGATAGCCATGTACGTATTGAATGAAACATCTGAAAAGAAGTTATTAATGAGATTTATTTCATACTAGGCAAATTAAACATAGAACACTTTTATGTTCAATGTAAAATGATAAGGCATAAAGTATTGGTGGGTATGGCTGGGAGAAGGTTCTGAAAAATGAAGAAACCCGAGCAGAGAGTATATAGGAACAGATGCATATCAAATAAACAGTTTAGGATGGTTCGATCTTCGGAACTTGAAAAGGTTCGATTTTCGGAACTTGAAAAGGTTTCGAGTTTTTCATTTCTTCTGCAGAATCTCAAAACGATCAGTGATCGTTTTTCATTTCTTCTGCAGAATCTCAAAAACGATCAGTGATCGTTTTTCATGTCCACGTTGGAATCTCAAAAACGATCAGTGATCGTTTTTCATTTCTTCTGCAGAATCTCAAAAACGATCAGTGACCGTTTTCATTTCTTCTGCAGAATCTCAAAAACGATCAGTGATCGTTTTTCATTTCTTCTGCAGAATCTCAAAACGATCAGTGATCGTTTTTCATTTCTTCTGCAGAATCTCAAAAACGATCAGTGATCGTTTTTCATGTCCACGTTGGAATCTCAAAAACGATCAGTGATCGTTTTTCATTTCTTCTGCAGAATCTCAAAAACGATCAGTGACCGTTTTTCATTTCTTCTGCAGAATCTCAAAAACGATCAGTGATCGTTTTTCATTTCTTCTGCAGAATCTCAAAAACGATCAGTGACCGTTTTTCATTTCTTCTGCAGAATCTCAAAAACGATCAGTGATCGTTTTTCATTCTTCTGCAGAATCTCAAAAACGATCAGTGATCGTTTTTTCATTTCTTCTGCAGAATCTCAAAAACGATCAGTGATCGTTTTTCATGTCCACGTTGGAATCTCAAAACGATCAGTGATCGTTTTTCATTTCTTCTGCAGAATCTCAAAAACGAATCAGTGATCGTTTTCATTTCTTCTGCAGAATCTCAAAAACGATCAGTGACCGTTTTTCATTTCTTCGCAGAATCTCAAAAACGATCAGTGATCGTTTTCATGTCCACGTTGGAATCTCAAAAACGATCAGTGATCGTTTTTCATTCTTCTGCAGAATCTCAAAAACGATCATGAGCGTTTTTCATTTCTTCTGCAGAACTCAAAACGATCAGTGACCGTTTTCATTTCTTCTGCAGAATCTCAAAAAACGATCAGTGACCGTTTTTCATTTCTTCTGCAGAATCTCAAAACGATCAGGTGACCGTTTTTCATTTCTTCTGCAGAATCTCAAAAACGATCAGTGATCGTTTTCAATGTCCACGTTGGAATCTCAAAAACGATCAGTGATCGTTTTTCATTTCTTCTGCAGAATCTCAAAAACGATCAGTGATCGTTTTTCATTCTTTTTCTGCGAATCTCAAAAACGATCAGTGATCGTTTTTCATGTCCACAGTTGGGAATCTCAAAAACGATCAGTGATCGTTTTTTTCATTTCTTCTGCAGAATCTCAAAACGATCAGTTGATCCCGTTTTCATTTCTTCTGCAGAATCTCAAAAAACGATCAGTGATCGTTTTTCATTTCTTCTGCAGAATCTCAAAAACGATCAGTGATCGTTTTTCATTCTTCTGCAGAATCTCAAAAAACGATCAGTGATCGTTTTTCATGTCACCAGTTGGAATCTCAAAAACGATCAGTGATCGTTTTTTCATTTCTTCTGCAGAATCTCAAAAACGATCAGTGATCGTTTTTCATTTCTTCTGCAGATCTCAAAAACGATCAGTGATCGTTTTTCATTTCTTCTGCAGAATCTCAAAAACGATCAGTGATCGTTTTTCATTTCTTCTGCAGAATCTCAAAAACGATCAGTGACGTTTTTCATTTCTTCTGCAGAATCTCAAAAACGATCAGTGATCGTTTTTCATGTCCACGTTGGAATCTCAAAAACGATCAGTGATCGTTTTTCATTTCTTCTGCAGAATCTCAAAAACGATCAGTGACGTTTTTCATTTCTTCTGCAGAATCTCAAAAACGATCAGTGACCGTTTTTCATTTCTTCTGCAGAATCTCAAAAACGATCAGTGACCGTTTTTCATTTCTTCTGCAGAATCTCAAAAACGATCAGTGATCGTTTTTCATTTCTTCTGCAGAATCTCAAAAACGATCAGTGATCGTTTTTCATCCTGGAATCTCAAAAACGATCAGTGATCGTTTTTCATTTCTTCTGCAGAATCTCAAAACGATCAGTGATCGTTTTTCATTTCTTCTGCAGAATCTCAAAAACGATCAGTGATCGTTTTTCATGTCCACGTTGGAATCTCAAAAACGATCAGTGATCGTTTTTTCATTTCTCTGCAGAATCTCAAAAACGATCAGTGATCGTTTTTCATTTCTTCTGCCAGAATCTCCAAAACGATCAGTGATCGTTTTTCATTTTTCTGCAGAATCTCAAAAAACGATCAGTGCATCGTTTTTCATTTCTTCTGCAGAATCTCAAAAACGATCAGTGATACGTTTTTCATTTCTTCTGCAGAATCTCAAAACCGATCAGTGATCCGTTTTTTCATTTCTTCTGCAGAAATCTCAAAAACGCTCAGTGATCCGTGTTCTTTCATGTCGCACGTTGAATCTCAAAAACGATCAGTGATCGTTTTTCATTTTCTTCATGCCAGGAATCTCAAAACGATCAGTGAATCCGTTTTTTCATGTTTCCACGTTGGAATCTCCAAACGATCAGTGATCGTTTTTTTTTCATTTCTTCTGCAGAATCTCAAAAACGATCAGTGATCGTTTTTCATTTCTTCTGCAGAATCTCAAAAACGATCAGTGACCGTTTTTCATTTCTTCTGCAGAATCTCAAAAACGATCAGTGATCGTTTTTCATGTCCACGTTGGAATCTCAAAAACGATCAGTGATCGTTTTTCATTTCTTCTGCAGAATCTCAAAAACGATCAGTGACGTTTTTCATTTCTTCTGCAGAATCTCAAAAACGATCAGTGACGTTTTTCATTTCTTCTGCAGAATCTCAAAAACGATCAGTGACGTTTTTCATTTCTTCTGCAGAATCTCAAAAACGATCAGTGATCGTTTTTCATTTCTTCTGCAGAATCTCAAAAACGATCAGTGATCGTTTTTCATTTCTTCTGCAGAATCTCAAAAACGATCAGTGATCGTTTTTCATTTCTTCTGCAGAATCTCAAAAACGATCAGTGACGTTTTTCATTTCTTCTGCAGAATCTCAAAAACGATCAGTGATCGTTTTTCATTTCTTCTGCAGAATCTCAAAAACGATCAGTGATCGTTTTTCATTTCTTCTGCAGAATCTCAAAAACGATCAGTGATCGTTTTTCATGTCCACGTTGGAATCTCAAAAACGATCAGTGATCGTTTTTCATTTCTTCTGCAGAATCTCAAAACGATCAGTGATCGTTTTTCATTTCTTCTGCAGAATCTCAAAAACGATCAGTGATCGTTTTCATTTCTTCTGCAGAATCTCAAAAACGATCAGTGATCGTTTTTCATGTCCACTTGGAATCTCAAAAACGATCAGTGATCGTTTTTCATTTCTTCTGCAGAATCTCAAAAACGATCAGTGACGTTTTTCATTTCTTCTGCAGAATCTCAAAAACGATCAGTGACGTTTTTCATTTCTTCTGCAGAATCTCAAAAACGATCAGTGATCGTTTTTCATTTCTTCTGCAGAATCTCAAAAACGATCAGTGACGTTTTTCATTTCTTCTGCAGAATCTCAAAAACGATCAGTGATCGTTTTTCATGTCCACGTTGGAATCTCAAAAACGATCAGTGATCGTTTTTCATTTCTCAAAAACGATCAGTGATCGTTTTTCATTTCTCCTGCAGATCTCAAAAACGATCAGTGATCGTTTTTCATTTCTTCCTGCAGAATCTCAAAAACGATCAGTGATCGTTTTTCATTTCTTCTGCAGAATCTCAAAAACGATCAGTGATCGTTTTTCATTTCTTCTGCAGGAATCTCAAAACGATCAGTGATCGTTTTCATTTCTTCTGCAGAATCTCAAAACGATCAGTGATCGTTTTTTCATGTCCACGTTGGAATCTCAAAACGATCAGTGATCGTTTTTCATTTCTCCTGCAGAATCTCAAAAACGATCAGTGATCGTTTTTCATTTCTTCTGCAGAATCTCAAAAACGATCAGTGATCGTTTTTCATTTCCTTCTGCAGAATCTCAAAAACGATCAGTGATCGTTTTTCATTTCTTCCTGCAGAATCTCAAAAACGATCAGTGATCGTTTTTCATTTCTTCTGCAGAATCTCAAAAACGATCAGTGATCGTTTTTCATTTCTTCTTGCAGAATCTCAAAAACGATCAGTGATCGTTTTCATGTCCGCACGTTGGAATCTCAAAAACGATCAGTGATCGTTTTTCATTTCTTCTGCAGAATCTCAAAAACGATCAGTGATCGTTTTTCATTTTCTTCTGCAGAATCTCAAAACGATCAGTGACGTTTTTCATTTCTTCTGCAGAATCTCAAAAACGATCAGTGACCGTTTTCATTTCTTCTGCAGAATCTCAAAAACGATCAGTGACCGTTTTTCATTTCTTCTGCAGAATCTCAAAAACGATCAGTGACCGTTTTTCATTTCTTCTGCAGAATCTCAAAAACGATCAGTGACCGTTTTTCATTTCTTCTGCAGAATCTCAAAAACGATCAGTGACGTTTTTCATTTCTTCTGCGAATCTCAAAAACATCAGTGATTCACGTTGGAATCTCAAAAACGATCAGTGATCGTTT
>NW_026526155.1:0-12666 GCF_010183535.1 Caenorhabditis remanei
CAATTTCTCATCAAGTTATCAGACTACAAGACGAAAATTTTCTGTGAAATGACTACATATGCTCCCACTCCATTTTCGTCTCGTATCGATTGAGATTCAGAAGTGTTAGATTCTCGTTCAAATCACTCATAGTTTTGAAACAAAATCACATTCGTTTTACCTGCGATCATAGAGTTGTCAAAACAGAATATTGGTTTTTAAAAACTGTGTTTTGACATGTTTTAACAACATTCCGCCATAATCTGTGTTTTTGCGTTTTCAGTGGAAAACTCGAACGTATAGAGGTACGTGGAAATGGCTCTAAGTCTCTAAAATGAAAAG
Source organism: Caenorhabditis remanei (assembly GCF_010183535.1). NCBI lineage: Eukaryota > Metazoa > Nematoda > Chromadorea > Rhabditida > Rhabditidae > Caenorhabditis > Caenorhabditis remanei. The sequence continues at coordinate 322 of NW_026526155.1, forward strand.
TGAGCCATATTCGGATATACATGGTCCCCCGAGACCTTTTTTCGAAAATGGCTACTTTCTGAATTTATGAGTACTGACAATTTTCACATTTATGAATCGTGTCTTTATAGGTTTTAGTTTTCGTAATAAAGTCCAGTAAGCTTTTTTGTAGCCCATATCTTCACCTTTTTATAACACTTTGAATTTTATGAAATCTTTCAAAATGAACAAAATTACGATGTCTCAAAATGACTCGACCAAAAAATTTGAAAAAAATGAAAAATGTTTGCTATTCGCTGGAAACGAGTTTGTTGCACCTAAAACATATAGTGTTGTTCTAGTCTCAGTAATGCCTATTTTTGGTGAGAACATCGTTGAGAAACTCGAGTCACACTCAGGATCATTCCCTTGTGAGATCTTACTAAGAAGGAGTCGGAAATTCATAAGTTATGTTCAGTGAATTCAGGTATCATAAAATATGAAGGCGTATTTTTTTTCGAATTGGGAAAGATCAACCGTTTTCTTTCTCTTCTCCTTTTTGTCTTTTGTGTTTGAATTCGCATCGTCCATCATCGGAGGTCTTTCTTTCTTTTTTTGCTGTTTTCAGTTCTTGTTGATTAGCAAATAATAAGATGATTTTCGGAATATTGTTCTCTGTAGAAACCAGACTTGTCGAAAATCTTTGCTATTATTGTTTCAAAAATAAACTATTATTGTTTCAAAATTATTCAAATGTTTGTTTCGAAGACTTATCATTATATTCTGCACCTTTTCGACTCATCACGTCAAACTTGCTACTCCTAAACTGATAGGTCGGGCAGCGTTCTAGATAGATTAAAAATGGAATTTCCAGAAGATTGGGAAGACTGTGAGAGCGATTATGTTACAGTGGCCCGACCATCATCATCGTCACGTTAAACTCCATTTAGAGGCCTCAGATTAACTTTAAGCTTCAAACCAATTCAATAAGATTTCGTTGATTTCTTCTGGCATACTGTCTGTTAAATTTAAGACAGAAAAATGTAAAAGAGAAGCGAAGTGGACATAACAGCATGGTCAAAAAATTGTTTTGTGAACAGCTCTTGTTGAGCACGCTGGTTTCTTTTTTTCCAGATCGCATAAAAAAGCTTGAATAACTCGATTTCAAAAAATTCGTTCTCAGAATGCATATCAGTTTCTTGTAGAGCACAGTCTCCCACACAGCGAGAAAATACTGCAAGCGAAAGTTTTTAGCGGAGCGCAAAGGCCGCACAGTAGTCAGAAATAATTTTTATTAATTTTTCAACTAAAAATTTTGATTTTATTAATTACGAACAATAAAGGAAATAAATAGTGAAAACTGTTTATTACAAAACACGAGAAAGATAAAAGCAACATTTCGGAAAAAAGTAAATTGGAGTAAAAATAAAGGCGCTGATACAGATCGAAGTTTTGGCCTGAAAAATCAGTTCTTCCTTATTTCTCGAAACTTATTCGGCAAAAAAGTCATCCATCCATCAGAAATGAAGATCTATTTATTCTGGATATTTTGAGCTACAATTGAGATGGAGACGTCGACAAATAGAGAGCTGGATACAGTTTGAAGTAGAGAATTCGCCAAAAAATTTCCGTGGAAAATGTTGTGTTCTTAGAAATTTTATCAAAAGCAACACACAAATGACATGATATCATGGTTTTAAGAAGAAAAATTGTTTTTTTCTTGATGTATTCATCACATTAAGCTTTATTGAAGTGAGTTTTCCGACTTTGAGCTTTACGCTAAAAATTAAAAATACACTTTTTTACCTGCAAATTTCTCAAATTTTTCGTTTTATGAGAGGAGATCAAAAATTTCCTTGCAGTTCTTTTTCGGACTTTAGTAAGCCGTGTAGAGAAAGACATTTTATACAACTTTGTGAATTTTCATATTTTAAAATTGTTCATTCGTTCTGCCGACTCGATTTTAATGCAAAATCAGTCTTACTAAAGCTGTGAAGAAACCGAGTTTTTTGGTGATACTTCAGCTGGATTTTCAATTTTCGATGTCGAAACCATGACGAAGGTCAGAAAGAACCAAATAGAGAAAGGGTTTCTGGAAAAAGTGGACGACAAGATTCCAACGGAAATTCATACTCACTACAATCCAATTGAAGCGGTACGCATATCCCAGAAGACTACTGCCAAGTTTCGAATGGTGGTAGATAGAGGAATTCACTTATATGAAAACTATTTTTAAACGGCATGATCTACCAAAGTCCATCTATCTTAACGGTTGAAACGGAGATGCTCTTCTCTAATAAACTCATTTCAACATTCTTCTTTGTAGTGCGAGTCCTCATGTAACCCTTACCCCCGATTCTTCTATTTCTTTCATCGTCAGTCTCCGCCGCCGCATATATTTATGGTCTAAAGAACATAGCCGCTCCTTATTTAATTAACCCCAAAATAGCAAGTTCAAATAAGAATTGACCTGTGTTCACGATACAGTACTGGTCAAAAAGAATGCGAAACTTGCTGTTTTTAGTTGAAAATGGTCAACTTTGTGAGTGTGAAACGGCATTCCTGATAGTCTCACAATATTGATTTTTATGGAGTATATAGATCAAAAGTAGAGCTTCATTTTTATAGTTGACAACTTTTTTGTACGGGCACATCCTAAGAAGTTATCAATGGTCAAACTGCAAGTGTCGCATTCTTTATGGCCGGTACTGTACTTGATTATTCACATTCTGCATCTCGTCGTTCCATTTTGTGATCAACTTTTCTGTCTAATCAGTTTCAAAATCGCGAATGAAAGTTTTGATTAGAACTAAGAGTGCTCTTACAACGGTTGTAGGATAATTGTTCCTAATCCAGATGAAGTGAACTTGTCTGAAGATGATGAAAAAACAGGTCCAATGCGACATCTGATTCAACCACAAACACTCTTGTAGTGGCGAGAACTAGCAAGCCGTAGCCTAGTGAATGTCCAGCCACGCTTTCATAACATCGTCGACAAGGATCAAGGAAGTTTGACGTACTCCCAGTTGGATACCCGAATGCAGTAGGCCCTGCTGTAGACATCGTTGTGAACCCTCAAGGTTGAGAAGCAGTGGACTCGAGATAAGTGGATCATCTCTAATCAGATCGGAGATGCAGCAGAGTCAAGAGGAAAGGGGAAGATCGAGAATGTGAAATATACGAGGTGGCATCATGAATCGTTCTGAAAACCACTGTGAGCTGTGTTCTAAAACATCATGGAGATTGCATTATCGTCGATCTGCCATAAAAGAAGTCATTTTTACTCTCCAATTCTGGAATCAGTAGTGCTTAATGAAATAATGAGCAGACTCGCTTCTCATCGTTGCGTGTATTGTCCTTGTCGATGAGTCCGATCCTTGATGACTCCGTCGTTGGTTGATTTTGATAACAAGAAAGAAGATTGGGTGAAGAAGTCAATTAAAAGAAAGAAAGTAACTTATTTCTTGATACTTTGATAGCAATCTCAACGAACCCTAGATCGGGAGGATTCAAACCCGCGTCAACTAAAGAAAACTTCAGCCCGGGTATTATAGACTACTACATCCTCAGATCGATGAGTCTATCCGGTACCGACACAGATAAGAATGGGGGGAAGTTAATTTCATAAAAAGTACCCTGTTTTAGGAATTTCAATCATAATTTTTGATTTCTAGATTTAAAAAGTCCTGTTTTTAGGAATTTCATTATAATTTCGTTGATTTCTAACCCGGGAGGATTCAAACCCGCGTCTACTGAAGAAAACTTCAGCCCGTTTATTATAGACTCCTTCACCCTCTGGTCGAAGTGTGTCTAACCGGTTCCGACACAGATAAGAATGGTGGGGGAAGTTATTTCATAAAAAGTACCCTGTTTTTAGGAATTTCAATTATAATTTCGTTGATTTCTAGATTTAAAAAGTCCTGTTTTTAGGAATTTCTATTATAATTTCGTTGATTTCTAACCCGGGAGGATTCAAACCCGCGTCTACTGAAGAAAACTTCAGCCCGTTTATTATAGACTCCTTCACCCTCTGGTCGAAGTGTGTCTAACCGGTTCCGACACAGATAAGAATGGTGGGGGAAGTTATTTCATAAAAAGTACCCTGTTTTTAGGAATTTCAATTATAATTTTTGATTTCTAGATTTAAAAAAGTCCTGTTTTTAGGAATTTCATTATAATTTCGTTGATTTCTAACCCGGGAGGATTCAAACCCGCGTCTACTGAAGAAAACTTCAGCCCGTTTATTATAGACTCCTTCACCCTCTGGTCGAAGTGTGTCTAACCGGTTCCGACACAGATAAGAATGGTGGGGGAAGTTAATTTCATAAAAAGTACCCTGTTTTTAGGAATTTCAATCATAATTTTATTGATTTCTAGATTTAAAAAAGTCCTGTTTTTAGGAATTTCTTATAATTTCGTTGATTTCTAACCCGGGAGGATTCAAACCCGCGTCTACTGAAGAAAACTTCAGCCGTTTATTATAGACTCCTTCCCCCTGGTCGAAGTGTGTCTAACCGGTTCCGACACAGATAAGAATGGTGGGGGAAGTTATTTTCATAAAAAGTACCCTGTTTTTAGGAATTTCAATCATAATTTTTGATTTCTAGATTTAGAAAAGTCCTGTTTTTAGGAATTTCTATTATAATTTCGTTGATTTCTAACCCGGGAGGATTCAAACCCGCGTCTACTGAAGAAAACTTCAGCCCGTTTATTATAGACTCCTTCACCCTCTGGTCGAAGTGTGTCTAACCGGTTCCGACACAGAAAATGGTGGGGGAAGTTATTTCATAAAAAGTACCCTGTTTTTAGGAATTTCAATTATAATTTCGTTGATTTCTAGATTTAAAAAAACCTGTTTTTAGGAATTTCAATTATAATTTCGTTGATTTCTAACCCGGGAGGATTCAAACCCGCGTCTACTGAAGAAAACTTCAGCCCGTTTATTATAGACTCCTTCACCCTCTGGTCGAAGTGTGTCTAACCGGTTCCGACACAGATAAGAATGGTGGGGGAAGTTAATTTCATAAAAAGTGCCCTGTTTTTAGGAATTTCAATATAATTTTATTGATTTCTAGATTTAAAAAAGTCCTGTTTTTAGGAATTTCAATCATAATTTTATTGATTTCTAGATTTAAAAAAGTCCTGTTTTTAGGAATTTCTATTATAATTTCGTTGATTTCTAACCCGGGAGGATTCAAACCCGCGTCTACTGAAGAAAACTTCAGCCCGTTTATTATAGACTCCTTCACCCTCTGGTCGAAGTGTGTCTAACCGGTTCCGACACAGATAGAATGGTTGGGGAGTTATTTCATAAAAAGTACCCTGTTTTTAGGAATTTCAATCATAATTTTATTGATTTCTAGATTTAAAAATGTCTGTTTTTTTAGGAATTTTAATTATAATTTTGTTGATTTCTAACCCGGAGGATTCAAACCCGTCTACTGAAGAAAACTTCAGCCCGTTTATTATAGACTCCTTCACCCTCTGGTCGAAGTGTGTCTAACCGGTTCCGACACAGATAAGAATGGTTGGGGAAGTTATTTTCATAAAAAGTACCCTGTTTTTAGGAATTTCAATCATAATTTTATTGATTTCTAGATTTAAAAATGTCCTGTTTTTAGGAATTTTAATTATAATTTCGTTGATTTCTAACCCGGGAGGATTCAAACCCGCGTCTACTGAAGAAAACTTCAGCCCGTTTATTATAGACTCCTTCACCCTCTGGTCGAAGTGTGTCTAACCGGTTCCGACACAGATAAGAATGGTTGGGGAAGTTATTTTCATAAAAAGTACCCTGTTTTTAGGAATTTCAATCATAATTTTATTGATTTCTAGATTTAAAAATGTCCTGTTTTTAGGAATTTTAATTATAATTTTGTTGATTTCTAACCCGGGAGGATTCAAACCCGCGTCTACTGAAGAAAACTTCAGCCCGTTTATTATAGACTCCTTCACCCTCTGGTCGAAGTGTGTCTAACCGGTTCCGACACAGATAAGAATGGTTGGGGAAGTTATTTTCATAAAAAGTACCCTGTTTTTAGGAATTTCAATCATAATTTTATTGATTTCTAGATTTAAAAATGTCCTGTTTTTAGGAATTTTAATTATAATTTCGTTGATTTCTAACCCGGGAGGATTCAAACCCGCGTCTACTGAAGAAAACTTCAGCCCGTTTATTATAGACTCCTTCACCCTCTGGTCGAAGTGTGTCTAACCGGTTCCGACACAGATAAGAATGGTGGGGGAAGTTAATTTCATAAAAAGTGCCCTGTTTTAGGAATTTCAATCATAATTTTATTGATTTCTAGATTTAAAAAAGTCCTGTTTTTAGGAATTTCAATCATAATTTTATTGATTTCTAGATTTAAAAAAGTCCTGTTTTTAGGAATTTCTATTATAATTTCGTTGATTTCTAACCCGGGAGGATTCAAACCCGCGTCTACTGAAGAAAACTTCAGCCCGTTTATTATAGACTCCTTCACCCTCTGGTCGAAGTGTGTCTAACCGGTTCCGACACAGATAAGAATGGTTGGGGAAGTTATTTTCATAAAAAGTACCCTGTTTTTAGGAATTGCAATCATAATTTTATTGATTTCTAGATTTAAAAAAGTCCTGTTTTTAGGAATTTCTATTATAATTTCGTTGATTTCTAACCCGGGAGGATTCAAACCCGCGTCTACTGAAGAAAACTTCAGCCCGTTTATTATAGACTCCTTCACCCTCTGGTCGAAGTGTGTCTAACCGGTTCCGACACAGATAAGAATGGTGGGGGAAGTTATTTTCATAAAAAGTACCTGTTTTTAGGAATTTCAATCATAATTTTATTGATTTCTAGATTTAAAAATGTCCTGTTTTTAGGAATTTCAGTTATAATTTCGTTGATTTCTAACCCGGGAGGATTCAAACCCGCGTCTACTGAAGAAAACTTCAGCCCGTTTATTATAGACTCCTTCACCCTCTGGTCGAAGTGTGTCTAACCGGTTCCGACACAGATAAGAATGGTGGGGGAAGTTATTTTCATAAAAGTACCCTGTTTTTAGGAATTGCAATCATAATTTTATTGATTTCTAGATTTAAAAAAGTCCTGTTTTAGGAATTTCTATTATAATTTCGTTGATTTCTAACCCGGGAGGATTCAAACCCGCGTCTACTGAAGAAAACTTCAGCCCGTTTATTATAGACTCCTTCACCCTCTGGTCGAAGTGTGTCTAACCGGTTCCGACACAGATAAGAATGGTGGGGGAAGTTAATTTCATAAAAAGTACCCTGTTTTTAGGAATTTCAATTATAATTTCGTTGATTTCTAGATTTAAAAAAAACCTGTTTTTAGGAATTTCAATTATAATTTCGTTGATTTCTAACCCGGGAGGATTCAAACCCGCGTCTACTGAAGAAAACTTCAGCCCGTTTTATAGACTCCTTCACCCTCTGGTCGAAGTGTGTCTAACCGGTTCCGACACAGATAAGAATGGTGGGGGAAGTTAATTTCATAAAAAGTGCCCTGTTTTTAGGAATTTCAATCATAATTTTATTGATTTCTAGATTTAAAAATGTCCTGTTTTTAGGAATTTCAATTATAATTTCGTTGATTTCTAGATTTAAAAAAAACCTGTTTTTAGGAATTTCTATTATAATTTCGTTGATTTCTAACCCGGGAGGATTCAAACCCGCGTCTACTGAAGAAAACTTCAGCCCGTTTATTATAGACTCCTTCACCCTCTGGTCGAAGTGTGTCTAACCGGTTCCGACACAGATAAGAATGGGGGAAGTTAATTTCATAAAAAGTGCCCTGTTTTTAGGAATTTCAATCATAATTTTATTGATTTCTAGATTTAAAAAAGTCCTGTTTTTAGGAATTTCAATTATAATTTCGTTGATTTCTAGATTTAAAAAAAACCTGTTTTTAGGAATTTCTATTATAATTTCTTTGATTTCTAACCCGGGAGGATTCAAACCCGCGTCTACTGAAGAAAACTTCAGCCCGTTTATTATAGACTCCTTCACCCTCTGGTCGAAGTGTGTCTAACCGGTTCCGACACAGATAAGAATGGTGGGGGAAGTTATTTTCATAAAAAGTGCCCTGTTTTAGGAATTTCAATCATAATTTTATTGATTTCTAGATTTAAAAAAGTCCTGTTTTTAGGAATTTTAATTATAATTTTGTTGATTTCTAGATTTAAAAAAGTCCTGTTTTTAGGAATTTCTATTATAATTTCGTTGATTTCTAGATTTAAAAAAGTCCTGTTTTTAGGAATTTTAATTATAATTTTGTTGATTTCTAGATTTAAAAAAGTCCTGTTTTTAGGAATTTCTATTATAATTTCGTTGATTTCTAACCCGGGAGGATTCAAACCCGCGTCTACTGAAGAAAACTTCAGCCCGTTTATTATAGACTCCTTCACCCTCTGGTCGAAGTGTGTCTAACCGGTTCCGACACAGATAAGAATGGTGGGGGAAGTTAATTTCATAAAAAGTACCCTGTTTTTAGGAATTTCAATTATAATTTCGTTGATTTCTAGATTTAAAAAAAACCTGTTTTAGGAATTTCAATTATAATTTCGTTGATTTCTAACCCGGGAGGATTCAAACCCGCGTCTACTGAAGAAAACTTCAGCCCGTTTATTATAGACTCCTTCACCCTCTGGTCGAAGTGTGTCTAACCGGTTCCGACACAGATAAGAATGGTGGGGGAAGTTATTTTCATAAAAAGTACCCTGTTTTTAGGAATTTCAATCATAATTTTATTGATTTCTAGATTTAAAAAAGTCCTGTTTTTAGGAATTTTAATTATAATTTTGTTGATTTCTAGATTTAAAAAAAACCTGTTTTTAGGAATTTCTATTATAATTTCTTTGATTTCTAACCCGGGAGGATTCAAACCCGCGTCTACTGAAGAAAACTTCAGCCCGTTTATTATAGACTCCTTCACCCTCTGGTCGAAGTGTGTCTAACCGGTTCCGACACAGATAAGAATGGTGGGGGAAGTTAATTTCATAAAAAGTGCCCTGTTTTTAGGAATTTCAATCATAATTTTATTGATTTCTAGATTTAAAAATGTCCTGTTTTTAGGAATTTCAATTATAATTTCGTTGATTTCTAGATTTAAAAAAAACCTGTTTTTAGGAATTTCTATTATAATTTCGTTGATTTCTAACCCGGGAGGATTCAAACCCGCGTCTACTGAAGAAAACTTCAGCCCGTTTATTATAGACTCCTTCACCCTCTGGTCGAAGTGTGTCTAACCGGTTCCGACACAGATAAGAATGGTGGGGGAAGTTAATTTCATAAAAGTGCCCTGTTTTTAGGAATTTCAATCATAATTTTATTGATTTCTAGATTTAAAAAAGTCCTGTTTTTAGGAATTTTAATTATAATTTTGTTGATTTCTAGATTTAAAAAGTCCTGTTTTTAGGAATTTCTATTATAATTTCGTTGATTTCTAGATTTAAAAAAGTCCTGTTTTTAGGAATTTTAATTATAATTTTGTTGATTTCTAGATTTAAAAAGTCCTGTTTTTAGGAATTTCTATTATAATTTCGTTGATTTCTAACCCGGGAGGATTCAAACCCGCGTCTACTAAAGAAAACTTCAGCCCGTTTATTATAGACTCCTTCACCCTCTGGTCGAAGTGTGTCTAACCGGTACCGACACAGATAAGAATGGTGGGGAAAGTTAATTTCATAGAAAATGTTCCAATTTTGAAAGCGCTTACCAGTTTTCGAGTCTCCCTTTACGCGATCATCTCTCCTCGTCCGGTATTCGTCGATCTTAGTCACTGAAGTTTTCCATCTGCCGATGTGGAGGCCGTGTTGATCTCGGCTTGGTACGCGGTGCTGAAATAAATAGTTTAATTAAAAGTGAATGATATAACGTGTTGTGGGAAACTATAAGAAATAGACAAAACAATAGACTAATTAGAAAGACCGCCTTCTATGCCGGAATGAGGAGAGAATGACTGAGTACTGGTCTTCTAGCAGATGTGTGCAGAGGGCGGGGCCTATTGTCAGCGTCCGGTATGATTTCCCAAGAAGATAAGGTGGCAGATGGTAATATGTGAAGAACAATGTCACAGACATCATACCGAGGGAGACAACGTGTGAATTAATTTACATGTTTTCGTTGGATAAAGACATCTGCTGTTTGTTTGATCTACCGCAGTAGGAGCCAATAATAGGGGTCAGGGAACAGTAACTTTTGGAAAAACTAAGAGATCAAAAAAGCAGAGTTGCAACGGGCCGGGCCGGGCCGGGCCGGGCCGCCGAAATCAGAATTTCTCCGGCCCGGCCCGGCCCGCGGCCCGGTTCGGCCCGGATTTTCAGTACTAAAAAGTTCAATGTTTTTTTTTCGAAAATTTTTCAATTTTTTTGGCAAAAAAATTTTAAAGGGGGACACAACTAGTTCTAAATTGAGGGTTTTTGATATGAATCGATACAGAAAGCCAGGAAAAAGATACATTTCTTTTGGTTTCATGTCTGAAAATGCGTCTAAAGCGAGTTATGAGACCTCAAAATGTCAAAATCGATGCTAGTCGTGCACTTTTTCAGTACATTTTAATAGAAATTCTATTCGTGCTACACGTGAAAGCAATATTTTCAAAAATTTTCAAGAAAAAATTCGAAAAATGAACATTTATGAATGCATTTCACGTTCAGACGAGGGGAAATTTCTATTGAAATGTACTGAAAATATGACGACGGGGAGCGATTTTTGGAATTTTGAGGTCTCATAACTCTTAAAACTGATTTTTTGATATTCTTGTGAAAAAATTTGGAAAATTTTCAGACAAAAAATTATTGAAAAAAAAATTCTAGTGAAAAAAATTCAAAAATTCAAATCCGGGCCGACCGGGCCGGCCGGGCCGGCCCGGCGGGCCAGCCCGGAATTTTGCAAGTATGCAAAAAGAACTGAGAAGATTGATTAGTTATAAAATTTTGTATTTTCTTGAAAAGAGTAGAAATTAATGGAGATATTTGTGATGCCAAGGCTGTCAAAAGAGCGATGGGGGGCAATTTTATATCAGATTTTCCATACATGGAAAAATGACTGGAATACAAGACTAGTGAAACTAGCAGGAAAGTTATGAATTTTATTCGCCATCAAAATAGAAGAAGTAGGAACATTTGTTTTGATTCACTCTAGTTGAATTATGATTCGAATTTTCGAAGAGATTGTTCTTAAATTGGGTTTAGAAATGAAGTAGAGAGGGAGGACTAGAGATAGTGGGGGAAGTCAGAAGAAAAGAAAGAAAGTTTACTGCTTTTCATACTTTGATTGAATTTACGAAAAATTGAACTGAAAATCAAAATATCAGTTTGTGAATCTGATAAGCTCACAAGAAGAGGTAACTCAAGAGGAGAAATTAAGATTCAGCGGGTAGATCGAATGCAATTAAAACAGGGAGAGCTCAAAAGAGACGACTGCTCAGTGCGGGAGTGAAAGGGACAACTGACTGTATTCCACCAGTCTGATCTCATTAGGACTGGGGGCGTGTCCAGTTTGCTGTCTGATTTCCCAGTAAGATAAGTGAAGAACAATAAGAGCGCTGGCCTTCTTATAAACTATTAATCCGTCGTTCACACCTGTCTGCATGAGATTTGTTTTGGCTCGATCAATATATCTATTAGATTTTCCAGGAAGATAACTGACAGGTGCGAGTGTGTGTGGGAGAGAAGATCAATGAGAACACTGGCCGATTTCTTCACATTCAAAATTATTGAGTCTGCATGATCCCAGTTCACACCCTCGATTCTCACATCTATTGTCGGAATGATAAAGTTCCGACTTTTTTTTTTGAACTGAAATCATAAAGACATAATAAATTTGAATGTGAAGAAATCGGCCAGTTTTCTCATTGTTCTTCTCTCCCACACACACTCGCACCTGTCAGTTATCTTCCTGGGAAATCAAACAGGTGATGACAAATAAGACACGCCCTCAGTCATAATAAGGTCAGACTGGTAGAATACAGTCAGTTGTCCCATTCACTCCCAACCGAGCAGTCGTCTGTTTTTTGGCTCTCTCAGTTTCTCAATGCATTCGATCTACCTGTGTTACCTATACACCTTTCATAATCTCTCAAGTTATTTCTTCTTATGAGCTTATCAAGTTTGCGTTGTAGCATTCACGTATTATTCAATTATTTTTTTCAGCACCGCAGACCACCATCACTGACTCCGCAACAACAGATTGAAGGGCAAAACAATACAATGACTTCGACGATTCGATGAGTGCCCGACGAAGAGAAATGCCTATCACAAACCACTGGTAAGTGCAAAACAGGAATACTTTTATGTTATTGACTTCCCCCCCATTCTTTTCTGTGTCGGTACCGGATAGACTCGTCGATCAGAGGATGTAGTAGTCATAATACCCGGGCTGAGGATTACT
>NW_026526156.1:0-28288 GCF_010183535.1 Caenorhabditis remanei
TCCAAGTGTCTGGTATACGTGTTTCTTTCAAGGTTGTGCATAAGCTGGTGTTTTAACAGGCCAGAGACGGGCGTCTTCAAGAAATTCGTCACCCCAGAGTGGTTCTACAGAGACCTGAATTGGAAAAAATGAGAAAAATAAGTAAAAATATGACACTACCTCGACACAACCGGTCATCACCAAGAAAAATATAAAGAATGAGTACTAAACAATAGTACTGATTAGTGGGACACGGAGTTCATTGATATTCAATAGATTATCAAATTCTCCATAATTATAGCATATAGCCCGCCTGCTGGTGTCTTCTTGGCAAAGTTCAAACGAACTGAGACGTTTGTCTGTTTTACGAGTTCAAAAAGATTGTGATCCTGGGCTATAACACTGAGTTCGAATCCGAAAATTGTATATCCTGCACTTCTGAACATCTCCTTACTAATGGAATTTGATGTAAAATTAGTGCGGGCGTGTCCTAGAGCCTCTTGCATTAGAATATAGGGCTCAATAAATTTTCCACTTTCAAAATCCAAATTGAACGGTCTACCAGGAACCGACTGACCACAATAATCAATGTGGATTTGGGATATGTCAAAATGTTGAAAATTGAATGGTGATGTGTTGTATGATCCATTGTATGCTTCAGCAGAGACCAATCCTACGAAAATTCGCCTCGGCATCTTTGATGTGAAGATAGTGTTAGCCGGGGCATCAAAGCGATTTGGCTCAATATAGAAACTGCGTACTTGAGGCGAAATCAGTGGATATTGTATATTTTTGTGACTTTGTAGAGCCAGCTCGATTTCGTTCGATAGTCCTTCAGCCAAGTCGAATTCATTTACCATTGCAAAGACGTCCGTGACGTGAAATTTCAACTTATTCGCACCAAGATTATATCCCTCAATGAGAATTCACTCGTATTCGGATAAAGAGTCAGCTTCACATCACATCCATTGATCAAGACTTTGTTTTGGTTCATCAAATCTATTGAAATGTTGCATGCCACTTGAACTCTCCCATCTTTGTAGACCATTTCACATCGTTTCAGGAATCCAGAACTTTTAGGACTTCCAATCACCTCGTCGTGGAAAAAACCAGCAGAAGTTAGGGTAGAGTTTTTGATTTCTTCACCATGCATCAAGACAGATTCAAGGTAGCTTTGATATGCATAGTTGGTGGAATTATGAAAGACCATTTGTCCATTGATATGCATAGTATATGATTTAATTATACTATGTGCTATATTGTTTATAGGACCATAAAGTAGCTCAGGAGTACCACCCATCTCAACACGATTACCAGCCTCATCAGTAATTTTGAAAGTGAATACGATATACGTCTTTTTGGGGTTCATATAACTTAGATTATTGTTAGCTAGATTGAGTTCCCAGGGACCACTCTCGGTTAGCTGGTTTTTCAGTGGTACATAGGAGAAACGAGAATTGATGATACCACATTGAGTTGCGGGTAGGGTCGAAAAGTCCAACTCTTCAGTGATAAAATCTTGACTTTTTGGGTCAATACGGCTCAACATAATTTAGAGAAAGTTCTTACGAGACTCGACCAAATGTGGTTTCAAAACAGAAATACTTGGTCCTTTTATACTTTTTCTAAGACGTCTTCTACCTGATCCGCTATATTCCTTCAACTTTTGCTTAGCTACAGACTTCAGACTGGATTTCAAATCATTACCACTAGCTATTTCTGATGCCAAAGACTTACTAGCGCTAACTAGATGTTGGCCTGCTGCTGAACTCAAGAAACGTGGGATTAGGGAGAGAGCGGCTGTCAGGATTCCACCTAGACCAGCACCTCTCATATTCCCACCACGCTGATATCTTGTACCTAGGAAAGGGCCAGTTCCCGGTATATTATGACTGAGAAGGGCTCTGTAATTGATTTTGGTCAAGTCTACAGGTACGGGAGCCATTATAAAAAGGGTGAAAATGAAAGAAATCACAGCTATTTATACATGTTTTCTGATGACATCTACAATATTTTGTCCAAGGACCCACACACTCGGAATAAATTTCTTGGCGTCTACTCTGCCGATGAACTCATCAACCTTCCAAAACCCAAAAAGAAGAGTTATTGTCTAGTAGTGAATACTGACACTCAACAACAATCGGGTCGACACTGGCAAGGAATATTCGTAGATTCGAAGCGCACATGCCACTTTTTCTGCTCTCTGGGTGAAAGACCAAATCAACACATCAGTAGATATCTCAAAACTTTTCCAAAAGTTCTACATAATACCTACAAAAATCAAAGATCCAACGAAATTACTTGTGGTGGCTTTGTAATTTTCATTTTGACTATGATGGCTCGTGGATATTCATTTCGAACACTTTGCAGTCTTCTTGACAATTTGACAAACGACGACAGTTTCATACGAACATATCTCTACGACTCTTATGCGTATCAGCTTCCATCACCCAAGTCATTTTGATTCAATTTCGTCCTACTAGTAGGTCGTATTTTTTGATGTCTCTCTCGCTATATTGTCGTGAGTGCGGCTGGTTTGCCTCTGACTCTTCTCAACTCGAAGATCATTGGAAATTCATTCATCACGGATTTCGTCAACCGCAGCCAAATATCACTCAAGAGTCTTTTAATAATATTCCAAACTGGAGTCTTCACAAACAAGCACACACTTGCCCTGTGTGCCTGGATCACCATGCTCAGATGGTTGGCCTGGCTCACCACATATCAAGTAATCACCCAGTAAGAAATTGTTTTCAACCAATGACTCATACCAGTCAACCTCTATTGGATCGCTGGGTGAATATCGTTCATCTCTGCTTCGGTGGAAAAATTGCTAATTCTGTAAGTTATTTTTAAAAAAGTTAACACCTAACAAGTTATTTCAGATCATCAAAGGTATAAAGCATCGTAAATGTCCTGTATGTCGACGTCTCTTCAAATCAACTCAAGAGTGTGCGATACACATATTCAAAGAACATTTCAAGACTCGCCAGCAGATTATTGAGTCAGAAACGTATAACAATTGGGCCCACTACGTCAATTTTGTGAATCCCGGAATACTACCAACCATGGAAAAGGAACATTTTGATTTGGAAAACAAGCCCCCACGTTTCGTCATCCATCGCCAGCCAGATGTTGAGGTTCAAATCGATTCTTCAGTGATGGTTCAACAGCTATTATCTAAAAAACTTCACGAAGAACTCATATCTCACATTTGAATTGTTTAACAATAAATTATTTTTCCAACTCTTTTTTTGAATAAAGCACTACAAAAACATATCTGTCGAGATATCTCTCTTTGATGAACCGCGGAGCAACCCGAAACTATGTTTCTTTGATGCGCACCGCATAGTACTAATCGACAACACCTTCGATATTTGTGACAGCCGCCTCGCATAGGTTCGATACGCATATATTTTGACAACAGTCTTCTAATTGACAACCGAACTTAGTTCAACATGTCCTATTCCTTGGATTTATACTGTCGTGAATGCGCATTTTTGCGAAATCTACTGCTCAACTCCACGAACATTATGACAGAGTCCACTATGGATTCCGTCAGCCACCCCCGGTCATTTCCCAGGCCGAATTCGAGCAGATGGGATCATGGCCAATGATCCGCAAGATACACACTTGTATTGTGTGTCTTGTCCACTACAAGTCAATCAAGGACCTCATCAACCATCTCACCGACGCCCACCCACCGAGATCCAACAACAATCTCATGGCACAAACAGATGTTGGTCTTCTCCAATACTGGGTTGATCAACTCCGTTCAATGTATGGACAGGGAATCATCGAAAAAGTATGTTTTTCTCTTGCCTATCCCTGAATAAGTTTTATTTTACAGATTATCAACAAGAATATCGACATCGTCGACGGATCAATCATAAAGATCTGAACGGTATGTTTAAATTTTTTGCGAAATTACTTATTTCCACTTTCCAGATTCACTACAACTTCACTCTACAACTTCAATCACCACTGCTCAAAGAGTAAATTTTTTTGCATTTCAAAACCTTTATTTTAAAACCTTTATTTTTAAACATATATTTTAAGTTTCAATAAAAACAACAATTACAATTTCAATCTTTTAAAATGCAATACAGATATAGTAGTACCCCAACTGAATGGGATCGGTGTACCACCATCTGTCAATAGCTCTATGCGAATACTATCAATAGTGCTGTTAATAATAGGTACATAGCGGGGATTAGGGACAGTATAATAAACAACTGAGCCGTATTGGCCTGTACACGGGATAACAGACAAAAGATTGGTTTTCTTATTACCAACAATAATAGGTTCTACTACATCAGAATACAAATAAATTACACTAACATCACCAAAAAGATCCACTTTATGGGGTGCGGTAGAATTATTTCTAACTATCATATCGTCAAAACCTAAAAAATAGGAAAATGGCTTTTCAAATTCTAGAAAATACACATCAGAATGCAGAAAATCAACTTTAACTCTCCCATGTTCATCAGAAAATCGAACATAGGGGGTAACATCGAATAAATTTCCATCTATACTTACTATGGATCTAAGCTTTTGAAACTCTTCTAAAAGTTCATTATACGTAGTTATGTCCCCGGGTCGATTTTTGATAGTTTCCAACATTATCTTGTATTCTGGAAGCGTGTTCTGCACTTCAATTGCGTTATTAACTAGCGCCAATAGATGGTCCGTTCTGTTCTTTTCCGCATCGGTAGCTTCTTGTTCGGCTCTTTCTTGGCTTCTTCTGCTTTTTTCTTAGCTTCTTCTGCTTTCTTCTTAGCTTCTTCTGCTTTCTTCTTAGCTTCTTCTGCTTTCTTCTTAGCTTCTTCTGCTTTCTTCTTAGCTTCTTCTGCTTTCTTCTTGGCTTCTTCTGCTGCTTTTGCCTTGGCTTCTTCTGCTTTCTTCTTGGCTTCTTCTGCTGCTTTTGCCTTGGCCCGCTCTTCTGCCTCCTTCTTCAATCTGTCTTTCTCATCTTTTAATTTTTCTTCTTCGAGTAGTGCCAAATAATCCTTTTGGGTTTCATCGAGTACAGGGTCCTTTGTTTCTCCTGTTTTTTCGTTTTGCGGCGTACTTGATCCTGTCTCTTCGGCTTTCCCGCCGGTATTCTGTCCGCTATTATACAAATCCATTAGTTCTTCGGCCTCCTCTGATAGAATGATTCCAGGTTCTCCTCCAGATTTTACAGGTTCTCCTCCAGATTTTACAGGTTCTCCTCCAGATTTTACAGGTTCTCCTCCAGATTTTACAGGTTCTCCTCCAGATTTTACAGGTTCTCCTCCAGATTTTACAGGTTCTCCTTCAGCTTTTTCTTCAGCTTTTTCTCCTTTAGCTGTGTCTCCTTCAGATTTTTCTCCGGTTGTAATAGACTTCTCTCCTTTTGCTATGCCCCTCCCTTTCTTGAAAGTGTCCAATACTTGTTGTTGATGTATTGTTAACGAAACACCCGGTGCTCCTTCAGACACAACCGGTGCTCCTTCAGACACAACCGGTGCTCCTTCAGACGTATCACCAGGATTTGTTTCATCCCGATTATTGACCAAATCCAATAGGTTTTGATCACTTTCGCTCAATTCTACAGCTCTTTTAGCTTTGGAAACATCTTCAAGTTCCACATTTGCACTCCTTTTAGCTCTAGTCTTGGTGTTCAAAGTTTGAAGAATTTGTTCCAAGTTCAGATATTGCGCAGATGGGAATGTTATTCGTATTGGTTGGCGACCCGACTTGAAATGAATCCAATAATAAAGAGGTTTACCCACATTCACAAAACTATGAGGGTACACCAAATCTGTGAGCGCAACCATCCATTTGTCTTTACGTAATTGGAGAACTTCAGGCAGTCTAGTAACATATCGACTAGAGGTGTTCGGAAATGGGGCATTTGGCACATTTGAAGGCAAAGTAACATAGAAATCGTCCATTCCTGAAAAAAAAGTATAAAAGGGTATGAAAAAGTGTTTATAAACTCAAAATGACCAACACTACAACACCACTATCAACTTCTGCACCGACTTTTAACATCAATTTTATTGTTACTCTATCAGTTTTGGTTGCTGTTTGCCCATGTCTACTCCTACTCAAACGCTTCATTCGACGACAACCCCGCTAAACCCTGGCTTTCGATTTCGATTCCCTTCTCAAACTACAATAATTGGTGCTACACAAAGTGGAAAAACAACATTGCTCAAGAAAATCATTGAAAATCATGCGAAAACATTTGAAGAGCCTATATCTAATATATTCTGGTTTTGTGGTGTCAAAACTCCTGGAATACCATATCACCTCCCAAATCTAAGAGTTTTTGAAGGATTACCTGATATTGAATTACTCAAAGAATACAGAAATCAAAAAAATATTGTCGTCTGCGATGACTTAATGACTGATTTTGCGAGATCCAAAGATTCTCTCAATCTCTTAAATACTCTTTTCACCGTTTATGCTCATCATTATAATTGTGCTGTCTTCAATTTGGTCCAATCTGCTTTTGCTTTGCCACCAGTTACTCGAAACAATAGCACATATATAATTTTGATGCGTAGTCTCTCTGACGCTGCACAAATCAAAAATTTGCTGGTTCAACAATTTGGTACAAGTTGGAGGGGTGCATATCAGGCATACCAAGATGTAATGTCGCGGCCCTATCAGGCCATGCTCATAAATAATGATCCTCAATCACCACCTCGTATGAGGATTCTATCAAATTCATAGATGAGTATCCAATTTCGTATGAACCAGTATAAAAAGGATTCAAAAAATTCATTTTCAACTCAAAATGGCTGATAAACTTATTTTGCATCATGATTTCTTGTACAAAGTTATGAGACATAATCGCTCAGCACTTCTCAAGGCTACTAATAAACAGGTGAATATTCTTGTAGAAATTGTTTACAATATTCTAAATTCAAGAAATATACCTCTAACTAGTAAAGAGTTTTCAATACTCAGGCCTATACATTCAAAACTTTTGGCTTTGTCTGGTGCAAAAAGTGTGGATTCCGCTAGAGAAATGCTATTTAAGCTCACCAAAACACAAATT
This sequence comes from Caenorhabditis remanei, assembly GCF_010183535.1. Taxonomy (NCBI): domain Eukaryota; kingdom Metazoa; phylum Nematoda; class Chromadorea; order Rhabditida; family Rhabditidae; genus Caenorhabditis; species Caenorhabditis remanei. Next base: position 7,016 of record NW_026526156.1, read on the forward strand.
TCTGCATTCATTATTCCTGCTCTGGTTGCTACAAGACTAAAGTAATGGCTAAACTTGTACGCAAATATCATATGATACCCTACGATGAGGGCGGCTCAATCGAATCTGGCAAACGTTTCCTCGAAAAGATCCTTACTGATCCTACCCTTGATGCTATTGCTAAGTGTCGTTTCTACCAAGATCTCCTATACAAAATTCGACAACATATGAATCTACCTATTGTAAACGAGGACATGATGAACATTATTCGTGAAAACTTTGAACTCCACATGCCCCCTGCTCCACCATCATCACCTGCTCCCCGCCATCCCCCGCCAGTCACCTCACCTCCTTGGTCACCAGCAGTCCAGGCTCCTCCAACAGTCCAGGCTCCTCCAATGATTCAATCACCTCCCCAAATGATTCAACCACCTCCTCCAATGATTCAACCACCTACTCCGGTAGCGCCAACGATGATTCAACCGATAGAACCGATGGAAATCTCTAAAATCGATGAAAATAAGGGCGGACCTGTGAAAAAAACGAAACCTAAGAAGAAGAAGAAGGCTAAGGTTGAGCCAAAACTAGAGCCCAAGCTTGAACCAAAGTTTGAACCCAAGTTTGAACCCAAATTCGAAACGAAAGAAGAAGCTATGGACGCCCAAGAAATGAAACCACCAAAGACAAAAGGAGACCCTGTGAAAAGAATCGTGAAGGGTGAGAATATCAAGAAAGAGATCAAGAAAGAAATCAAGAAAGAAATGAAAAAAGCAATCAAGAAGGAACCTATCAAGCAGGAAATCAAAAAGGAAATCAAGAGTGAGCCTATGGAAGAAATAAAACCACAAAAGACAAAAGGAGACCCTGTGAAAAGAATTGTAAAGGGGGAGACTAGTCATGAGGCAAAAAGGAGGGAGATGAAGGAGAAGAAGGAAGTAAAGAAGGAGATTAAGAAGGAAGTCAAGAAGGAAATTAAGAAGGAGATCAAAAAGGAAATCAAACAAGAGCCACCTGAGGAATACATCAAACCAATAAAGAAGGAACTAATAAAAACGGAGAATATCAAAAAAGAAGTGCCAGATGTTATAATCAAAGACGTGAAGAAGGAAATTATTGAAAATAGAGGATTAAAGCGTAAAAAGCCAATGATGGCAAACATTCCATCCACAAATAGACCCAAACAACATACGACTGGTGCCTACAGAATTGCTACTAAAAGGAAAGGTGAACCTTCAATTTTCGATGAAGTGATGAAGAAAAATATCAACTATGACAAAACAATTGTGAAGCCAACAAGAAGAACAGGGCGCGGTCCTGTTGCACCTCCGGGGTCTCGGATTTACTGTAAACTGTGGAAATTCGTATAAAAGTGAGTTTTAACAATGTATTTCTTCATTCAAATGCCCTCTTCCAGAGCTATAGCTGCTATCAAAGATGCGTGGACAAACCCAAAACACCCATGTGCTTTCACTTCTGTCACAAATATTCACAATTTTTTAAAAACTCGATTCAAATCTCTCAAATATGATGAAGTCGAAAAAGTGTTGGAGGATGTAGAGTCTTTCACTCTTCACCGACCTACTCAGAAACGATTCCCACGATTGAAGACAATTGCATCAGGCTTATACACTAATCTTCAAATTGATTTGGCAGACATGTCGAAATATAAATCGAGTAATGATGACGTCACATTTTTACTTACAATCATCGATATTTACTCTCGGCGTTTGTTTGTCAAGCCCCTCAAATCGAAGAGCGGGAAAGAGGTGGCAATAGCACTGGCCGAGGTGTTCAAAGATATTGGCACATCACCAATTACTGTTTATTCGGACGATGGCAAAGAATTTTACAACAGCGACGTAGCCAAACTTTTCAAGGATAATGGAGTCAAACATGTTTCTCCAAAGAGTGATTTGAAATGTGCAGTAGTTGAAAGAGCGAATCGGACGTTGAAAACGAGACTAGCCAAGTACATGACTCAAAAGTATGCATACAAATACATCAATGTGCTTGAAAAGGTCGTGAAGGGTATCAACAACTCTGTGAATCGTGGCATTGGGAAGAAACCAGTTGATGTGCGGAACGGAGATTTCATTATTCCACTACCCGATAGATCTGTGTCTGGACGTATCAAATTCAAATTGGGAGATCATGTGCGAATTTCGGCGAAGCGTGGCACTTTTGACAAAGGATATGAACAAGGATGGACGACGGAAGTCTATGTTGTGCGAAAAGTCAATCATGGAAAGCCTGTAGTTTACAATTTGGTCGACACGAATGGCGAAGAAATTGAGGGTATCTTCTATTCTCGAGAACTGACCAAGTGTACATATGACCCGAGCGCTGTCTACAGGATTGAGAAGGTGTTGGATACTCGAACACACAAAGGAAAAAAGCAAAGCCTGGTCAAATGGGAGGGGTATCCGATTTCTTTTGCAAGCTGGATAAATTCTGATTCAATGATTTCTGTTTGAAATTGTGTATAGATTGTGTCTCTGTAAAATTTTTGTGCAAAGATTGTGTATAGATTGTTTTTCAATTTATTTTTTGTGCAAAGATTGTGCATAGATTGTGTAGCAATATATTTTTTGTGCAAACATTGTGTAAACATTATTTTTCTGTATATTTTTTGTGTTAAGATTGTGTTTCTAATAAAAATGCTATAAATATCCCTGATTTTGAATGAAAAATGGTATAAATACCCCGATTTCTAATACAAAACCCCTCATCGCGCACCCCTACACCCCTACACATATACACACAGACAGACCCGCGAAAACGACCCCTCACCACAAGCGAGGGGAAGGCTGAGCAAACTTTCTATCCGCCCTCCTCATCATCACTCACCGTGACGATTCAAAGTTCGGCTGTTTTAGTGTTGTGTTTTTATGATTGAGATATATTTATTAGAAGAAAACTCGTTGAAAACTCGTAAAAAATCAAAAAGGATAGTCATTAATTAAATGTGTGTTCTCTGGGAGTTGTCCGAATGGTGCCACAACTCCATCGACGTAATGTCCCTTGTCCATTCGAGGATTGAGGCTCTTCTTCATTACACAAGTCCACAGACCATCCAGTGCGTGAGATCCTCTCTTGAATGTCATCATGTCGCCTTCAAGTGCATCAGCGACTCCGTGTGATATGAAATTCTTCATCTGAAATTAAAAAAATAGTTTCAATAGACACATTTATAACTTACTCTGTTTTTCATGTTGTCAAATGTGATTTTCTTAGAATTTCCATGATTGATGGTCATCCCTTTCGCTTTCACACTATACGAATAAGATCCGTCAGGCTGTTTGATCTTGAGGGCATATACTTTAGGGGCCATCGTGACTACTTCGACCAATTCACATCCTTCAGGAATCTCGCTGACTAGTGAGCCCAATTGCTCACCCTTCAAGTCTCCAACTGGATCCTCCCCTTTCTTTTGCTTGAAGATAATGGAATCCGTGTCTATAAAAACATGTTATTTTTCAATTATAAAAGAGTAATTCTTACCACAGTAGATCATATTTTCTACTCCAACTCTCTCCATGGCTTCTGTGAGACGTAGTCGAGCTGCTGATGTGGTGATTGCAGCAATTGCCAAGTTGGTGAACGGCGCACTTTTCAAAATATCCCTCTTTGGCTTCCTCGATATCCAAAGTTTGTACTTTCCAAATGGTATCATTGACACCGCCTCGTACTTTGGATCATTGAAAAAGTTTGTTAGTGTCGTCGCGTCAGCCTTCATTATGAGAATGGTCTCATTTTTCAAGGGATTTTGTCCGAATTTTCCCCATGCCGAGTTGAGAAAAATCTTACAAAGACTGCGTAGTGCTGGATTTTTCTTGATGTTTGAAGCATCCAAAAGAACACCATCATTCTTAAAGATTCTCTGAATGTACGCGTCCTTCTCCTCGTTTGTCATGTTCTCCTTTGGCCATCCACTACTTTCGTGTTTCAATTTCAATAGAGGTTTGATGTAATCGGCGAAAAATCCTCCTTTGACCCATGCCTCTTCTGGCCAGTGCCAGATTTCGTGGTACTTGAGCACCTGGTAGCCTTTTGAAATGGCTTTGTTGAGTTCATCAGTGGTCCAAACGCCTGTCAGGTACCGTTCCGACACTCTTTTGTGTGTACACACTCCGCTCACATTTTGCTTTTCGGCACACGTTCTGCATAGAGTAAACATGAGTTTCTTACAAAATCTTTGCGGTAGATATCCGAGACAGCCGTCTTCCTTCGGGAGAACGTCACAAAAGACAAGACCACGATACTTCAGTTTATCTCCAGGCTTCGGCATTTTTTCGGTAATTTGTATAGGGTTTCCTCTAGGATAGGCGGTGCCACCAGCATTCAAGAATGGGTACATACTGACATAATCGAGATAGTTCAGTACTGTGTCTCCTAATGCCTTAGTGATCGATCGAAACGCTTGTGTTCGCCCGCCATAAAGCGCATCTCGCGGTTGAAGACGACGGGTATATTTGTTCTAAAAGTAAACATCATGTCAAAGTCTACATTAATAAATACCTACCAATTCAAAGAAATTTTTCATCTCACGGTCCTTATCCATCATCTCATTCAGCTCGCACTCCCAAATGACGTGTAACTTTTTTACAGCACTACGGATGTCATTTTCCCTCATTATTGTTTGATCATACGATTCCTGAGGGGTCCTGTTGCCACAAAGAGGATTTGGTTTGTCGCGGATCGGGAGACACTTCTTGCAGCCATGCCAAAGACATCCATGAACCTGAAAATTAATACATTTTTACAAGAAAATTTTGAAATAATACCTCAAAAACTTCATCAGTTGCTGGATTGTAAGCATCAAGTAGATAGTTGTGCCCATTTATTTTCATTTGTCGTTCGCCACCTCTCAAAGCATATTGCAATTTGAGCGATGGATCTTTCTTCTCGAGCCATTGGATATATTTTAATGCCAACATTGAATTGTTTCCTCCACCATATCCATTTTCTGGCACGTGTCCTACGTCACCGTTTTTGATGTATTCATGTTTCATAACGAACATGACGTAGGAGGCTAGAGTACAGGCATTGATTATTGGACTCCAACCATTGAATGTTGCCTCACACATCTGAAATAATGTTGTTTTTCAAAAATTATCATATTTTAAATTACCTTGATGAACGAGATCAGCGTTTGTGTGAGAATTCGGACGTCTGATTCACAATATTTCAGCAATTCGTCTTGAAGTTTGAACCCATCGTGGTAGCTTTTCTCGTACCATTCTTCGAATTCCTTGCACTTTGCGGGGCTCATAAACTCTGGACTGTAGTATTTTTTGTCCGGTAGAGTCGGAAGGACCTTGTTGTAATTGTCCGGGTGATTGAACAAGTGCGGGAAGAAACCTTTAGCCTCGCCTTCGATCCCGAATGCTCCAGGCATTTTGGCTAGTCCCATTTGCAAGTATTGGAAAGAGTCGCGGAAGTAAAGCTTTTGCTTCTTGAATGAAAAGTCGGCACTGATTATAGTATTTCCAGAAAGTATCACTCTTGGTTCTTCACGACTCAAACCAGAGAGTCTATCAAGTTCAGCTAACAGTATCACATGGTCATAACTGAAAAACACTAACTCGTATGTGTATAAAACTATAAAAACCTACCGGCCACCATTGTGTGCAATCACATATGCTCCGTTTGCCTTTGGGTCGTACAATAAGAACTTGGCAAATCGTGCCAGTGGCGTGTTTCTCTCCTCGACTTCGAATATTTTATTAAAATCCAAAGGTTCCTCATCGTCATCATCATCATCCATATCATCATCGGCATCTTCTTTTTCCCATCTCATTCGTTCCTCTGGGTAGTCATCAGTGTATTTTTCCTCTATTTCGCAGGATTTACACCCAGCTGCCCCATAGCATTCAGTACAGAACGCTTTTACACAAATCAGGTTGGGTTGATGTTTCGGCCCCTTTTCCACATGTCCTGTAAAAAACCCGTGTTATTTGAATTATATCAGACAATTTACCATTGTATTCGCCTGATTCTACGGTGACTGTCTCCATATCATACACAATGTATTTTGCGTGTTTCTGTGCCTCTCTTTTTTTAGTTTTCTGCTCTTCAGTAGGAACTTTGTAACTACAGTCGTGGCCGTGCTCCACTTTTTGACGGCACGTTGAGCAGAATATTACACCACCACAGTTATGTGCTCTTCCACTATACTTATCCGTTCGATCAAACATGAAACACTTTAGGCAGCTAAAATTATAAAGTATTTATTGAATTTATATAAAAATGAACATACTAAAAATATTTTTCGCAATGAGGTAGAGACGAGGGTGATGATGGTATGCGGTGGGCTTCGAAACATTTACGACTTCGGAATAGGATTTTACAATCAGGGCATTGAATGTTCATCGAACCAGGTTCGCAGTCGATTGTCCCACATCGTTTGCACCTTCTCGCACATCTCTTCCAGTGATCCTTACTGTCAAACTTGCTACATTTGAAGCAGAATCTGAAAATAATGGTTGATTATTTGTTTATCACTAGTGACTAGATTACCTTGATGAATTGCCACCTACAGTGTGACTCACAAACTCATAATGACCATTTTGATAGAATAGGCCAATAAATTTGGAACCATTTGGATTCAACCGCTTCACTTCGGAGGCAACTGTTTGTCGTCCGTCTATCGACCACAGAATAATTTGGTAGTCGGTGAGGTGATTGGCGAGTGCGACGATATCAAAAAAATCATGCTGTTCCTGCTCAGGATCCATTTTGGCTGCGGCCAACAATTCTTTAGCCATTTTTAGTTGGGCTTCTTCTTTGTAGCGATGTGTTATCTAAACTAATACTTTTAGAGACTGTATATTTTTTCTAACATACCTTGTGAGTTATCAAGTTTTCGTATTGGCGGCTCAACATTTTCGCCTCCTCCGGATCAACAGCACACTTTTTGTCACACTCTAGTTTGCCCATAGCGAGTGCTTTGGGCAAACAATGAGAGGACCCGAAAACCCGGTTGTTTTTGACACCAAAGTTCATCTTCTAGAAGAAAAACAAGGTTATGAATAGTTTTGATTAAGTAAAAACCCACCAGAATCGCATTCTTTATTTTTTCTCTGCCTCGCGAGCCTCTCCCTGCCATTGAACGATCCTTGCTTTTGAAGATATTCATTGAGACCGTGAAACTGTCATCAATCAGCAGATTTTGGTTCGACTGCATCTGCTTGGCAATTTCATTCATTATCACTCCTCCATCGGCTGCCGCATAAGTTTTATGAGTGATGAAGTGGGCGTTGTTGGACTCGGCATAGCCTTTGTGAGACAATCTAAAAAAGAAGAATAAATGGGGTTTAAAAATGATTAGAAACACTTACTGTAACCAGTATTTGGTTGTTTTGAGGTTGCCTCCCGCTTCTTGTATTCTCATTCGCACAAAGATATCCAATAAGTTCGCCACATGAAGGTGAAGCTCTTCTGTGTCGATGAGATCCAAACCTTTGAATCGCATTCTCAGTGGCTTCAAAGTGACATAGGCATCGTTTTCTCTTCTGAGTGGGGATGCTTTTGAGAGTTCCGCGTACTTTTCCAGGTACGCCCTTTCTTCTTGTGTGGGAAAGTGTGTCTTATGGGTGAACTCTGGTGCACTCATCACTAAAATTTATCATTGAATAGATGTAAAAGTATTTAAAAAACTCACATTGACCCGGAATCGGGTTGGATGACTTCTTTTTGGGCACTTCGGAGGAGTTTCCACTTTTTCTCTTCAAGATCTTCTTCTTCTTTTGAGGACCACCAGCACCATCTGAAATTTATCATTGAAAAATGTAAACAAAGTAATTTAAAAACTCACATTGACCCGGATTATGGGTGGGTACGGTAGGAATGGTGGATGAGGAGGGTACGGTAGGAATAGTGGAAGAGGAGAGTGCGGTAGGATTAGCGGGTATGAAGACAGCCGGGTTTGAAGACTCCTCACTGATTGTTCTCAGTACCTTCTTAATCTTCTTCACTTTCTTGACTTTCTTGACCTTTTTGATCTTTTTCTTTGTAGTCTCGAATGATATTTCCGAGACATCAAATGAAAATGGGACCATATCTTCTTTACGCGGGGTACTAGTAGCCCGAGGTTTCCAGAGAGTTGGAAATTCGGCTTCAGAGGTCACATCAAGAAGTGTTGGGGAGACGGCAGGGCGGGTGAAAGGGGTTCCGAGGTTTATGACGCGTTTTGGTGAGGGAATTGGAGTGGGAGAAGAGCGAATAGGAGAAGCACGAATAGGAGAAGCACGAATAGAAGAGCGAATAGAAGATGCTACAGATGCATATGTTTTTTTGAACAATGCATCTCTTGAAAGGGGGACAGCACCCACGGGAAAGTCATCAAAAGAATCATTCTTACGTGTGGTGCGAATAGCACCCACGGGAAAGTCATCAAAAGAATCATTCTTGCGTGTGGTGCGAATAGCACCCACCGGGAACTCATCAAAAGAATCGTTCAGTGGTGAGGTACGAGTCGCACCAATAGGAAATTCATCGAAAGAACAAGACATTGTCACGAAAAGCTAAGACGACAAAGTATGAAAATGATACTAATCGCCAATAGTTTCATATCCTCTGATTGGCTCCGCCTATTTTTTGTCTGAAACAGTTGTTCTTCGGTTATCGTGTCTCTCAGTAAAACAGTTGCTAGTCGCATATTCTTCAAACAGTTGAGTACAAATATTCATTTACGACAAACGTGAGTGATTACAAAGGGATAGGCGGCTTTCCTATTGACACCCGGAGACGTTTGTACTCTTCGAGGGCCTCGGGATCAGCAATAATAGAATCAACAAGATTATAATTTAAAATGTGTAGACCATCTCGAGAACGCACTCGGCTGGCACCTACATAAAATAATGCGGGAGGTAATGGTTTATCGGCTGCCAGGAAGACTTTGTCCAAAGTTTGTCCTTGAGCCTTATGGTAGGTGACCGCGTATGCTGGTTGGATGTGATACTGGTGGCTCCATGATTCGCAATTTGATCCACTGACTATGCTAGTCTTCGTGGGGTGGAATGGTGTTGTTTCATTGGTAGACAAGATACTGAAAAAACAAATATAAATTCGAGTTAGGTCTGATATATTCTTACGTCAAGTCCATTGAGACAACAATATTGTCGATGCTTTTGATATTTCGCACCTCACATAGACAACCATTGATCAGCTTGCTGTCAATGTTTTTGTTTACGAGTACACGGCTTCCATTCCCGACTAGAAACATTGGAGTGTGCTCGACTTTGGACATGACGTCATCTTTTCCACGTGTGTATACTGATTTAGCCACGGTGAAAAGCTCATCATTTGTAAAGAATTTGTGAGTGATCTGGAAAAATACATTATTTTTGAATACATTTGTGTTATAATTCTTACAGTTTTATTCAATTTCCCGATCATCTTGTTGGAGTGGGCCAGTAACATCATTGATCCGTACCCATCGAAATGATCATAAAATTCGGAGACGATGTCCGTAAAATACTCTCTAGTACACATTCTGGCTTTTTGATCGAGGAAATCACAATCCTCGGGGTACGTAATTCCTACTCGCCATCGTTTGAGCATCTCAGCAAACTCTTGATCTTTCTCCTGACGCATCACAATTTCCAATTCATCATACGTGACCAGGTTTTTCCATATTGGAGCTGAAAAGTTTTTATTGTATATTTTATAAAACATATGTTTCTTACATTTAAAAATCCAATCTATGGGTAAGCAATCACCATGCTTATTTGTTTTAGGCACTGGAGGTATTTGTAACAAATCACCAAAGAGAGCGACAGTACAACCGCCAAATGGAAGATCATTTCTCATTATTTGCTTCATTCTTCTCTCGACTCTTCTCAATAACGTCGCATCACACATAGATATTTCATCGATGATGAGGAGCATTAGATGAGGGTGGGGTGGGAGAGGATTATCATCTTCGGCCTCAGAGAATGGGTTGAGATTGAACATACTGTGAATAGTACTCCCGTTGATTATTGTTCCGGCCATAGCAGTGGAACCACATACAATAATATGAGCATATCCTATTTCCTTCACAATTCTATTAATCAAGACTGTTTTTCCAGTACCACCAGCACCACCAACATACAAAACCAATGGACGTGTCTGAGACAGAAAAAATGATTTTTTTTCAAAATTTCAATAAATGCTTACCTTATCCTTTTTGTATGCGTCAGTTAGAATCTTGTTGAAAACTCGGAGTTGATCAATATTTAGATTGAAATCATCATTTTTCGAAAGAGCCATTTTCTGGAGAGAGAAAAAAGTGAGAAGCTGAGGGTCATCCTGGAGCAGTTGGCTCAAACTCCGCCCACTTTTTCCCCAGCGAGCTCACCCGTAGGCGTGTCATTCTGCATTTTACAGCCATAGCGGTTGGTGACTATTTTTGAGCTCTGATTTTTAGTTTTTACTATTTATTTTCTTCTTATTACTTCTTCTTATTTCTTTTCTTCTTTTTATTGAATTCTTTGTCATTCAACTATTTTTAGTCTTGTGTATATCGATCATTTGGTTTCTTACCCACGCGAAATTTCTCTTCGAGATATTGGGCAAAAGTCTCCGATCATTGTTTTCTCCCCGTATCGCTGATAGTTTTCATACGATTCATCTTGTTGTCGAAATGCTTCCCGACCCAGCACCCGCCACGGTCTACCATACACCAACAAGAGAGGAGATGAGAAAAAAGGATGAGGAGGAGTACTCTCAACTGATTTCTGAAGGTATTTTGTTTATTTCTCGTTTTAAAAAATTATTTTTTTTCTTATTCAGAACATACACCAACTGTGCCTATCATTCTTCCGACACCGAAAAGACCTTTGAAACGACTGAATGGAAAACAGATGATGGACCAGAAACCTGAAGAATTTGCCGCGTCTCTAAAGAATCGGAGAAAAGGATGCAACCCTCAAAAATGTATGAAATTTTTTCTTTTAAAATTAAATATACTTGTTTTTTCTTTCAGCTAAATTGGTCGGCAGAAATATGTCACATATTGCTGGAGTACGATTCTGCAAAGAATGTCGGGAGAGCGTATCGATCGATGAGAACCGAAAGATGATTGTCCAGTTGTGTGCCCGCTGCAAAATTTGCACCTGCAAATGAAATTTTTGTTCCCTTTCCCCATTTTTTTTTTTGATTTTTTGACATAATAAATTTTATTTTTGAAAAAATACCAGGATAAACATAAGAATAACAACAAAATTGGTTTAACAGAATGGGTTTAACAGAATGAAAAAATAGAGATTTATTCGAGCCAGGTGGAGAGAGCCTCCATGTTATCGTCTTCGGCGTCGGTGGCGATCATAGGAATTCCATCAGCTTTCTCATCGACATCTCCGATGACTTGAGCAGTTTCGGCTGGCTCTTCTGGGGCTGATGGGCCATTGTTGAGGTCGAGAGTCGGGTAGACCTTCGGGAATGGGGCGGCGCCTTCTTGCGACTTGACGTCTACTTCTATGCAGACAGCTGGGCATCCTTTGGCGACGACTTCGGGCTTCTTTTTCTTACACCAATCCATCATATCGCTGAAAATCTTCTTGAGCTCCTTGTAGTAGACGACAGTGAAGATGGCGACGATGACAAGGAACGCGGTGGTGGCGGCTGTGACGATGATGGTGGAGGTGTCGGTGTTGCAGATTGTCTGTAATTTGACCGTTTTTATTAATTTTTCATGTGATTTATGTTAAAATTTAGCTAATTTCGGTGAGATTTTGAAAGAGTCTTGCTATTTTCTCGGGTTTTTGACAAAATTTTGCGCTAAGAAGAATTATTTCGTGTTTTAAACGTAATAACTCAGTCAATTAACACTGAAAATGATTTTTTCTGAAACATTGAACGGAAATTTTGCAGATTTTTTGACAGAAAACATAATTTTTTTGTATTTTTAGAAAAAAACTCACAGTGGAAAAGTCCTCCAATGGGCGTGCGTATACGCAAAAATTCGAGGAGTTGTTGGTGACGCAGACTCCTTTAAGCTCTCGACAGGGAGCACAAACGCCGAGATCGATCGGTACAAGCTGGAAAAAAGTATTGAAAATTGGTTAGACATATAGAAAAAATACCTTCGACATGATTTTTATCGCCAAAAATCACCGATTTTTAGGAAAAAAGATGAAAAGAGCGATGAGAATGATTTGATGACGAAACTGTTTTTCGATGCATTCCATTTGACGCGCAAATGCACATTGCACACTTTACGAACTACAGTAACCCGAAAATGTTTCTTTCATGTGAAAAAAGAGAAAAGAATTTGAATTTGAATTTGAATTTGGTGGGAAATTTGAAAAATAGAATTTGAAACAATAGAATAGAATTTGAATTTGGCGGGAAATTTTTCCACAAAAAGAAGACTTTTTTGACTGAGCCGCAAAAAGTCTTCTTTTTTCGGAAAAGTTGTCCCGTTTTTTTCCGCTGGGGGGCTCCTGTTTTTTTTCCGCTGGGGTGGGGAGGAGGGTGGTCCTGTTTTTTTCCGCTGGGGTGACGAGAGAGTGTGTAAAAAGAGGAGGGTGGTCCTGTTTTTTTCCGCTGGGTTGGGGGGTGTCGTGCGGGGAACAGCTGTTAGGGGGACCTTCCCCTTCCCGGATCCTTACCCCCATACTACTAATTTAAAGCCATTCCATCCAAGTTTCTCGAGATATTTCAATCCCTAACGTTTGGACTCATTTTCCATACGTTTGAACAATTGAGGGAATAATGCAATTTTCTCGAACGTATGAACATTAAAGCATCTAATATTTGTTTTTTCTAGTAGAACAAAGCACAATCTTAAAGATAAATATGAATTTATAGCCATTCCATCCAAGTTTCTCGAGATATTTCAATCCCTAACGTTTGGACTCATTTTCCATACGTTTGAACAATTGAGGGAATAATGCAATTTTCTCGAAAGTATGAACATTAAATCATCTAATATTTGTTTTTTTCTAGTAGAACAATGCACAATCTATAAGATAAATATAAATTTAAAGCCATTCCATCCAAGTTTCTCGAGATATTTCAATCCCTAACGTTTGGACTCATTTTACATACGTTTGAACAATTGAGGGAATAATGCAATTTTCTCGAACGTATGAACATTAAAGCATCTAATATTTGTTTTTTTCTAGTAGAACAAAGCACAATCTTAAAGATAAATATGAATTTAAAGCCATTCCATCCAAGTTTCTCGAGATATTTCAATCCCTAACGTTTGGACTCATTTTCCATACGTTTGAACAATTGAGGGAATAATGCAATTTTCTCGAACGTATGAACATTAAAGCATCTAATATTTGTTTTTTTCTAGTAGAACAATGCACAATCTTAAAGATAAATATGAATTTAAAGCCATTCCATCCAAGTTTCTCGAGATATTTCAATCCCTAACGTTTGGACTCATTTTACATACGTTTGAACAATTGAGGGAATAATGCAATTTTCTCGAACGTATGAACATTAAAGCATCTAATATTTGTTTTTTTCTAGTAGAACAATGCACAATCTTAAAGATAAATATGAATTTAAAGCCATTCCATCCAAGTTTCTCGAGATATTTCAATCCCTAACGTTTGGACTCATTTTACATACGTTTGAACAATTGAGGGAATAATGCAATTTTCTCGAACGTATGAACATTAAAGCATATAATATTTGTTTTTTTCTAGTAGAACAATGCACAATCTTAAAGATAAATATGAATTTAAAGCCATTCCATCCAAGTTTCTCGAGATATTTCAATCCCTAACGTTTGGACTCATTTTACATACGTTTGAACAATTGAGGGAATAATGCAATTTTCTCGAAAGTATGAACATTAAAGCATCTAATATTTGTTTTTTCTAGTAGTACAAAGCACAATCTTAAAGATAAATATGAATTTAAAGCCATTCCATCCAAGTTTCTCGGGATATTTCAATCCCTAACGTTTGGACTCATTTTCCATACGTTTGAACAATTGAGGGAATAATGCAATTTTCTCGAAAGTATGAACATTAAAGCATCTAAAGTTTGTTTTTTCGAATAAAACAAAGCATAATCTATAAGATAAATATAAATTTAAAGCCATTCCATCCAAGTTTCTCGAGATATTTCAATCCCTAACGTTTGGACTCATTTTCCATACGTTTGAACAATTGAGGGAATAATGCAATTTTCTCGAACGTATGAACATTAAAGCATCTAATATTTGTTTTGTCTAGTAGAACAATGCACAATCTTAAAGATAAATATGAATTTAAAGCCATTCCATCCAAGTTTCTCGGGATATTTCAATCCCTAACGTTTGGACTCATTTTCCATACGTTTGAACAATTGAGGGAATAATGCAATTTCTCGAAAGTATGAACATTAAAGCATCTAATATTTGTTTTGTCTAGTAGAACAATGCACAATCTTAAAGATAAATATGAATTTAAAGCCATTCCATCCAAGTTTCTCGGGATATTTCAATCCCTAACGTTTGGACTCATTTTCCATACGTTTGAACAATTGAGGGAATAATGCAATTTTCTCGAAAGTATGAACATTAAAGCATCTAATATTTGTTTTTTCTAGTAGAACAAAGCACAATCTTAAAGATAAATATGAATTTATAGCCATTCCATCCAAGTTTCTCGGGATATTTCAATCCCTAACGTTTGGACTCATTTTCCATACGTTTGAACAATTGAGGGAATAATGCAATTTTCTCGAACGTATGAACATTAAAGCATCTAATATTTGTTTTTTTCGAATAAAACAAAGCACAATCTTAAAGATAAATATGAATTTAAAGCCATTCCATCCAAGTTTCTCGGGATATTTCAATCCCTAACGTTTGGACTCATTTTCCATACGTTTGAACAATTGAGGGAATAATGCAATTTTCTCGAAAGTATGAACATTAAAGCATCTAATATTTGTTTTTTCTAGTAGAACAAAGCACAATCTTAAAGATAAATATGAATTTATAGCCATTCCATCCAAGTTTCTCGGGATATTTCAATCCCTAACGTTTGGACTCATTTTCCATACGTTTGAACAATTGAGGGAATAATGCAATTTTCTCGAACGTATGAACATTAAAGCATCTAATATTTGTTTTTTCTAGTAGAACAAAGCACAATCTTAAAGATAAATATGAATTTATAGCCATTCCATCCAAGTTTCTCGGGATATTTCAATCCCTAACGTTTGGACTCATTTTCCATACGTTTGAACAATTGAGGGAATAATGCAATTTTCTCGAAAGTATGAACATTAAAGCATCTAATATTTGTTTTTTCTAGTAGAACAAAGCACAATCTTAAAGATAAATATGAATTTATAGCCATTCCATCCAAGTTTCTCGGGATATTTCAATCCCTAACGTTTGGACTCATTTTCCATACGTTTGAACAATTGAGGGAATAATGCAATTTTCTCGAACGTATGAACATTAAAGCATCTAATATTTGTTTTTTCTAGTAGAACAAAGCACAATCTTAAAGATAAATATGAATTTATAGCCATTCCATCCAAGTTTCTCGGGATATTTCAATCCCTAACGTTTGGACTCATTTTCCATACGTTTGAACAATTGAGGGAATAATGCAATTTTCTCGAAAGTATGAACATTAAAGCATCTAATATTTGTTTTTTCTAGTAGAACAAAGCACAATCTTAAAGATAAATATGAATTTATAGCCATTCCATCCAAGTTTCTCGGGATATTTCAATCCCTAACGTTTGGACTCATTTTCCATACGTTTGAACAATTGAGGGAATAATGCAATTTTCTCGAACGTATGAACATTAAAGCATCTAATATTTGTTTTTTCTAGTAGAACGAAGCACAATCTTAAAGATAAATATGAATTTATAGCCATTCCATCCAAGTTTCTCGGGATATTTCAATCCCTAACGTTTGGACTCATTTTCCATACGTTTGAACAATTGAGGGAATAATGCAATTTTCTCGAACGTATGAACATTAAAGCATCTAATATTTGTTTTTTCTAGTAGAACAAAGCACAATCTTAAAGATAAATATGAATTTATAGCCATTCCATCCAAGTTTCTCGGGATATTTCAATCCCTAACGTTTGGACTCATTTTCCATACGTTTGAACAATTGAGGGAATAATGCAATTTTCTCGAACGTATGAACATTAAAGCATCTAATATTTGTTTTTTCTAGTAGAACAAAGCACAATCTTAAAGATAAATATGAATTTATAGCCATTCCATCCAAGTTTCTCGGGATATTTCAATCCCTAACGTTTGGACTCATTTTCCATACGTTTGAACAATTGAGGGAATAATGCAATTTTCTCGAAAGTATGAACATTAAAGCATCTAATATTTGTTTTTTCTAGTAGAACAAAGCACAATCTTAAAGATAAATATGAATTTATAGCCATTCCATCCAAGTTTCTCGGGATATTTCAATCCCTAACGTTTGGACTCATTTTCCATACGTTTGAACAATTGAGGGAATAATGCAATTTTCTCGAACGTATGAACATTAAAGCATCTAATATTTGTTTTTTTCGAATAAAACAAAGCACAATCTTAAAGATAAATATGAATTTAAAGCCATTCCATCCAAGTTTCTCGAGATATTTCAATCCCTAACGTTTGGACTCATTTTCCATACGTTTGAACAATTGAGGGAATAATGCAATTTTCTCGAAAGTATGAACATTAAAGCATCTAATATTTGTTTTTTCTAGTAGAACAAAGCACAATCTTAAAGATAAATATGAATTTATAGCCATTCCATCCAAGTTTCTCGGGATATTTCAATCCCTAACGTTTGGACTCATTTTCCATACGTTTGAACAATTGAGGGAATAATGCAATTTTCTCGAACGTATGAACATTAAAGCATCTAATATTTGTTTTTTCTAGTAGAACAAAGCACAATCTTAAAGATAAATATGAATTTATAGCCATTCCATCCAAGTTTCTCGGGATATTTCAATCCCTAACGTTTGGACTCATTTTCCATACGTTTGAACAATTGAGGGAATAATGCAATTTTCTCGAACGTATGAACATTAAAGCATCTAATATTTGTTTTTTCTAGTAGAACAAAGCACAATCTTAAAGATAAATATGAATTTATAGCCATTCCATCCAAGTTTCTCGGGATATTTCAATCCCTAACGTTTGGACTCATTTTCCATACGTTTGAACAATTGAGGGAATAATGCAATTTTCTCGAACGTATGAACATTAAAGCATCTAATATTTGTTTTTTCTAGTAGAACAAAGCACAATCTTAAAGATAAATATGAATTTATAGCCATTCCATCCAAGTTTCTCGGGATATTTCAATCCCTAACGTTTGGACTCATTTTCCATACGTTTGAACAATTGAGGGAATAATGCAATTTTCTCGAACGTATGAACATTAAAGCATCTAATATTTGTTTTTTTCGAATAAAACAAAGCACAATCTTAAAGATAAATATGAATTTGAAGCCATTCCATCCAAGTTTCTCGAGATATTTTAATCCCTAACGTTTGGACTCATTTTCCATACGTTTGAACAATTGAGGGAATAATGCAATTTTCTCGAAAGTATGAACATTAAAGCATCTAATATTTGTTTTTTCTAGTAGAACAAAGCACAATCTTAAAGATAAATATGAATTTATAGCCATTCCATCCAAGTTTCTCGGGATATTTCAATCCCTAACGTTTGGACTCATTTTCCATACGTTTGAACAATTGAGGGAATAATGCAATTTTCTCGAACGTATGAACATTAAAGCATCTAATATTTGTTTTTTCTAGTAGAACAAAGCACAATCTTAAAGATAAATATGAATTTAAAGCCATTCCATCCAAGTTTCTCGGGATATTTCAATCCCTAACGTTTGGACTCATTTTCCATACGTTTGAACAATTGAGGGAATAATGCAATTTTCTCGAAAGTATGAACATTAAAGCATCTAATATTTGTTTTTCTAGTAGAACAAAGCACAATCTTAAAGATAAATATGAATTTAAAGCCATTCCATCCAAGTTTCTCGGGATATTTCAATCCCTAACGTTTGGACTCATTTTCCATACGTTTGAACAATTGAGGGAATAATGCAATTTTCTCGAACGTATGAACATTAAAGCATCTAATATTTGTTTTTTCTAGTAGAACAAAGCACAATCTTAAAGATAAATATGAATTTAAAGCCATTCCATCCAAGTTTCTCGGGATATTTCAATCCCTAACGTTTGGACTCATTTTCCATACGTTTGAACAATTGAGGGAATAATGCAATTTTCTCGAAAGTATGAACATTAAAGCATCTAATATTTGTTTTTTTCGAATAAAACAAAGCACAATCTTAAAGATAAATATGAATTTAAAGCCATTCCATCCAAGTTTCTCGAGATATTTCAATCCCTAACGTTTGGACTCATTTTCCATACGTTTGAACAATTGAGGGAATAATGCAATTTTCTCGAAAGTATGAACATTAAAGCATCTAATATTTGTTTTTTCTAGTAGAACAAAGCACAATCTTAAAGATAAATATGAATTTATAGCCATTCCATCCAAGTTTCTCGGGATATTTCAATCCCTAACGTTTGGACTCATTTTCCATACGTTTGAACAATTGAGGGAAATAATGCAATTTTCTCGAACGTATGAACATTAAAGCATCTAATATTTGTTTTTTTCGAATCAAAAAAAGCACAATCTTAAAGATAAATATGAATTTAAAGCCATTCCATCCAAGTTTCTCGAGATATTTCAATCCCTAACGTTTGGACTCATTTTCCATACGTTTGAACAATTGAGGGAATAATGCAATTTTCTCGAACGTATGAACATTAAAGCATCTAATATTTGTTTTGTCTAGTAGAACAATGCACAATCTTAAAGATAAATATGAATTTATAGCCATTCCATCCAAGTTTCTCGAGATATTTCAATCCCTAACGTTTGGACTCATTTTCCATACGTTTGAACAATTGAGGGAATAATGCAATTTTCTCGAAAGTATAAACATTAAAGCATCTAAAGTTTGTTTTTCAAATAAAACAAAGCATAATCTATAAGATAAATATGAATTTAAAGCCATTCCATCCAAGTTTCTCGAGATATTTCAATCCCTAACGTTTGGACTCATTTTCCATACGTTTGAACAATTGAGGGAATAATGCAATTTTCTCGAAAGTATGAACATTAAAGCATCTATTGTTTGTTTTTTCTAGTAGAACAGAGCAAAATATTCAAGATAAATATGAATTTAAAGCCATTCCATCCAAGTTTCTCGAGATATTTCAATCCCTAACGTTTGGACTCATTTTCCATACATTTGAAACAATTGAGGGAATAATGCAATTTTCTCGAACGTATGAACATTAAAGCATCTACTGTTTGTTTTTTCTAGTAGAACAAAGCATAATATTTAAGAAAATTATGAATTTAAAGCCATTCCATCCAAGTTTCTCGAGATATTTCAATCCCTAACGTTTGGACTCATTTTCCATACATTTGAACAATTGAGGGAATAATGCAATTTTCTCGAACGTATGAACATTAAAGCATCTAATGTTTGTTTTTCTAGTAGAACAAAGCATAATATTTAAGAAAATTATGAATTTAAAGCCATTCCATCCAAGTTTCTCGAGATATTTCAATCCCTAACGTTTGGACTCATTTTCCATACATTTGAACAATTGAGGGAATAATGCAATTTTCTCGAAAGTATAAACATTAAAGCATCTACTGTTTGTTTTTTCTAGTAGAACAAAGCATAATATTCAAGATAAATATGAATTTAAAGCCATTCCATTCAAGTTTCTCGAGATATTTCAATCCCTAACGTTTGGACTCATTTTCCATACATTTGAACAATTGAGGGAATAATGCAATTTTCTCGAAAGTATAAACATTAAAGCATCTACTGTTTGTTTTTTCTAGTAGAACAAAGCATAATATTTAAGAAAATTATGAATTTAAAGCCATTCCATCCAAGTTTCTCGAGATATTTCAATCCCTAACGTTTGGACTCATTTTCCATACGTTTGAACAATTGAGGGAATAATGCAATTTTCTCGAAAGTATAAACATTAAAGCATCTACTGTTTGTTTTTTCTAGTAGAACAAAGCATAATATTAAGAAAATTATGAATTTAAAGCCATTCCATCCAAGTTTCTCGAGATATTTCAATCCCTAACGTTTGGACTCATTTTCCATACATTTGAACAATTGAGGGAATAATGCAATTTTCTCGAAAGTATAAACATTAAAGCATCTACTGTTTGTTTTTTCTAGTAGAACAAAGCATAATATTTAAGAAAATTATGAATTTAAAGCCATTCCATCCAAGTTTCTCGAGATATTTCAATCCCTAACGTTTGGACTCATTTTCCATACATTTGAACAATTGAGGGAATAATGCAATTTTCTCGAACGTATGAACATTAAAGCATCTAATGTTTGTTTTTTCTAGTAGAACAGAGCATAATATTCAAGATAAATATGAGATTTAAAGCCATTCCATTCAAGTTTCTCGAGATATTTCAATCCCTAACGTTTGGACTCATTTTCCATACATTTGAACAATTGAGGGAATAATGCAATTTTCTCGAAAGTATAAACATTAAAGCATCTACTGTTTGTTTTTTCTAGTAGAACAAAGCATAATATTTAAGAAAATTATGAATTTAAAGCCATTCCATCCAAGTTTCTCGAGATATTTCAATCCCTAACGTTTGGACTCATTTTCCATACATTTGAACAATTGAGGGAATAATGCAATTTCTCGAACGTATGAACATTAAAGCATCTAATATTTGTTTTTTCTAGTAGAACAAAGCATAATATTAGAAATAATATGAGATTAAAGCCATTCCATCAAGTTTCTCGAGATATTTCAATCCCTAACGTTTGGACTCATTTTCCATACGTTTGAACAATTGAGGGAATAATGCAATTTTTCTCGAACGTATGAACATTAAAGCATCTAATATTTGTTTTTTCTAGTAGAACAAAGCATAATATTCAAAATAAATATGAGATTGAAGCCATTCCATTCAAGTTTCTCGAGATATTTCAATCCCTAACGTTTGGACTCATTTTCCATACATTTGAACAATTGAGGGAATAATGCAATTTTCTCGAAAGTATGAACATTAAAGCATCTAATGTTTGTTTTTTCTAGTAGAACAAAGCATAATATTCAAAATAATATGAGATTGAAGCCATTCCATTCAAGTTTCTCGAGATATTTCAATCCCTAACGTTTGGACTCATTTTCCATACATTTGAACAATTGAGGGAATAATGCAATTTTCTCGAAAGTATGAACATTAAAGCATCTATTTGTTTT
>NW_026526157.1:0-8588 GCF_010183535.1 Caenorhabditis remanei
AGAGAAAACAAGTAAAACGCAACCTCATACAAGAAAAAACGACACAAATGACGAGAAAACACTAAAATGGCTGATAAATGAGAAATATCTGCCGGTAGGCGGGGTAGATCAAAACTGAATCACACTTCAAAGGGTAGATCAAAAATTTTATTTTAGAAAACATTTTGTTTTTGACAAGTTGTAGGTCTAAAATTTCAATTATGTGGGTAGATCAAAAACTAAATCACACTTTAAAAGATAGATCAATAGAAGAATTTCAGGAATAAGTTTTTGTATTTCAAAAAATCGAATTATGTGGGTAGATCATATTTATGTTTTGTCAAAATTGTGGAATTCGCGTGGTTTAAATTGTGGAATTCGCGTGGTTTAAATTGTGGAATTCGCGTGGTTTAAATTGTGGAATTCGCGTGGATTGGTTCACCGGGGGACGGGTTTCTAAGAAACCTAAGCCTAAGAAATGTTGGAAGCATTTCCCGTGTGCTGAAAGTGACTTTCCGTGTCAGTTTGTGGACTTTTCGTGCCAGAATTCATGATGTTTTTTATTTGAAATTTCAAACATGACATTCAAAATCAGAAAAAACATGTAAGATGACAAAACAGCAGATGACTTTATAGAAGAAATTAATAAAACAACAACAAAACATTTTCAAAATTGACAACAATTAGATGTATCCATCGACAGCGTAGATGTCATTGATGTCTCCTTTTCCATCCGTGACAGCACTGAACGCCGCGGACAACTTGATGGCAGTCTTTATATCTCCATAAGGCTG
Organism: Caenorhabditis remanei; assembly: GCF_010183535.1. Lineage (NCBI taxonomy): Eukaryota > Metazoa > Nematoda > Chromadorea > Rhabditida > Rhabditidae > Caenorhabditis > Caenorhabditis remanei. The sequence goes on from NW_026526157.1 coordinate 774, forward strand.
CATGACGGTTGGACCAAAGCACATACAGACAAAATTGGATTGAGATCGTCCACAAGCGGCTCCGGAGATCGTCAGTAAGACATGGTTCTTCTGCTGACAAACGATGAACTGATTCTCGATGTCTGGATTGATGAGGAGACATGTGAGTCGTTTGGATTGGATGGAAGGGAAGTCGGGGAGCTGGAAAACATTTTGAAACTTCTATAAAGGGTGAAGCTACCATACCTCTCCATAGCACACCAAGTACGATCCATGCGGAATGTCTCCCAGTGTTGCCACCTTCTTCACTCCCATAACATTCTCAATATTATTCAAAATCGCCCAAAAATCCATCCCAAACATCTTTGCAGTCTTCTGTCCAGACGTGTATTGTCTGACAAGCTCAGCCACCTCCGCATCGTTGATTCGAAGCAAGGCCTGTGAGAGCACTGCAAATGTGGGAGCCATCTGAAATTAGGAACTTTTTGGAATACTTGAACTTTGAAATGAGCTTACCGTATGTTGAACGCTGTTGTCAAAATCAGAGACTTCTGACGAGAATGACTGGAGTGGCACGTCCACTGGTGGACCATCACCATCATCTACTCTTTTTGACGATGTACCAGACACTTTGAAATTTCTTGTCATCCCCCTGGGAGACATCAAATCGTCTGAAGGCCCGGTGACGACAACATAGACGTTAATGACTTCAGGAAAGTGATTGACATGGATTGTCACGACAGTAGAAGATTTTGGAGACTGGATGCCAAGAATCTGAAAACTGGACTTTTTGAAGAAATTCAGAATCTCCTAGAATATAAAGATTTACCTCGACGTTTACTGCGTTTCTTTCCAATTCTACCACAGCACTCCCAGATGCATTGATGGCGTTGACGATTTCTTGTGAATCTACGACCATCTGAAAATAAATGTTTCGAAATATCTCTTGACGTATTCATTTCGAAAAAAGAAAAGTACAGCAAAAACCTAGATCCTTCATACACGTTTACCAGTGGTAAACGTGCAAGACGATAACTAAAAAGGTGAAGTCGGCCATTAGACAGTTGGCCGACTTCACCTTTTTAGGCCAGCTGACGACAGATTCGATTGCTGCAAAGTCTATGAAAACTACAGTAACCCACTTGGGTCTCGCCGCGATGACTTGATTAATTCCATGAACCTTTAAACATTTGAAGGCATGTGAGATAAATCAAATATACTGTCAATGTCATCACGAATATTTAAAAAGAGATATATTTCATTAGCACAATGCTTTAACACGGAACTTTCACAAGTTATAAAAAAGTTATACGAAAGCAAAACAGAACTGTAAGTACTGATAAATACGTAACTATATAGAAAATAATAAATTGATTCAAAAGCCTTTGGTATCACACGTTTACCACTGGTAAACGTGCCATATTACAGGCAACAATGAACTTTACGTGTAAACGTGCCATATAACAGGCAACAATGAATGGAACGTTTACCAGTGGTAAGTCGATTAAACAATCCCAGTACCTAGAAACCATGAGTTAAAGTTCAACCCCAAAAAAGGAATGAAACGTATGACTCAATCTAATAATTCATTTAGTCAACATGTGTACAACGCAAAAACTAGGTCTACAACTCAAATGATATGAGTTAGCCCCACCTCCCCATCCCTTTTCAACTCGAAAGCAGTCTTTGTTTTTTTTAAACAATTGAGTTTTCCACAAACTTATTTATTGACAGAAGAGCAATCAAAATGACAAACAGAAAAAAACAAAAAGAAAAACAAATGAAACAACAAAACAATGATTAGGTAAAAAAATCATCAACAGTATAAATTTCGTCCGTCAGCTTTCGCTTGTTGCTGTTAAAAGCAAAACAAAACAGAGAAGAAGATGTTGTAGCGGTTGGAACTTTGCAATCATCAGCTCTAACTACAACACGGGGTCCAAAGCAAATATAAGGGACGACACCCACTCTTCCGGCATAAGCTGTTTCTGCAGCAGTTCCAATTATGAAGTCTTCGACTAAAATGGACACTTGTCTCACGACATGCCGAGAAGGCTTGAAAACAGCACAGTTCAAATTCTTCTTTTGAATAGTGTCTAGTGACGGCATCTGAAATCTGGGTTAGTTTCAGAGCTTCTAGTTGTGCCATTCTTACACTCTGGAAACAAACAAAATTCGATCCGTCCGGAACTCGATCTAACGTTCCCACGCTAATCACGTCGGCTACCGGCCGGTTTTCGCTCTCTGAACTCATATCCTTACAATTGCAGATTTTGTTTAATTGATCTCTTAATTCACTCCCAGTGCATTCTCCAGTTGAGTACGATTCGACAATCTTGGCCGTCTCCAAATCGTTTTTAACAGAAGCCTTCATGATTGTCTTATAGATTGTTCGGCACGTAGGGTATTTGTTTTTGGCCACGGCTGCTAGGTATTCTTTTTTCGTGAGTTGTTTCATAAGAAAAATGAAAACCGGAAGGCTTTCTGGATCTCCTAGCAACGTCGAATGCAAAAGATTCCTTTCAGCAAGCTTTTGGATGAGTTTGCCACGTTGTTGTGCCTTCTCTTGCAGTTCTTCTATTTCCCTTTTGGTTAACTCTTTTTCGAGAATTGTGCAGACGTTCATGCAGTGCGGAAGAATTCCGGAAGTTTTCTGCATTGTGATATATGGCATGGAAGACACCGCCGCATTGTCAATATCCGACATTTTGTTACCTGTAAACATATATGCTTGCTTTTATTATTTTGAGTTGTCACAGAAGAGTTAGTGAGTTTATCAAAAAGAATTATTTTTCTTTTGTAGAAAATCACATTTATTAGTGATGATTGTACGAATAACTAAACAAATCGACTAACGCACGTCACAGACTACAGTAGAAAAGGTAGGAACATAGTATAAAAATGCACCAAATTTGACAAGATGCACTAAAATCTGAAAAACTCAACGTATTAATTTCGAAAAAAATAAATGGATAGCATAAACCTAGATTGTTCATACACGTTTACCAGTGGTAAACGTGCGCCGAAACTTCATAATTTAACAGACTCTGAGTTGGATTGGCACGTTTACCAGTGGTAAAGATGCAACGAAAAAACAATAGAAAAAACAGTATTTCATAGATTTGGAGTTGAATTGGCACGTTTACCAGTGGTAAATGTGCGTTAAGACAAAATAACTGATTGTATAAACATTTCAGAGACTCTGATTTGGAATGGTACGTTTACCTAAACGTGCAAGGAAACGATTAGACAATAGATCGACTTCACCCTTTTAGGCCAGCTGACGACAGATTCGATTGCTGCAAAGTCTATGAAAACTACAGTAACCCACTTGGGTCTCGCCGCGATGACTTGATTAATTCCATGAACCTTTAAACATTTGAAGGCATGTGAGATAATTCAAATATACTGTCAACGTCATCACGAATATTTAAAAAGAGATATATTTTATTAGCACAATGCTTTAACACGGAACTTTCACAAGTTATAAAATAAGTTATACGAAAGCAAAACAGAACTGTAGGTACTGATAAATAGGTAACTATATTGAAAATGATAAATTGATTTAAAAGCTTTTTAAATATGATACGTTTACCAGTGGTAAACGTGTCATATTGCAGACAACAACGAATGGAACGTTTATCCACTGGTAAAAAAAACGTGTCATAATTTTTGGGCCCAATTTCTGGAATTTCAATATTTGATGGGTCTTGGCACGAAATTTATTCAAATGTTTATACGTCTCTTTTATGGACGCTTTTACCACTGGTAAACGTACCAAACAAAAAATTTAACCGTATTATAACAGCACTGAAGGTTATAGAAAGAGGAGGGAGCGGTGAAAAAAAAATCATTTATGAAATATCTGATGGAGACAAAAGTTCTTCCTTGTAGTTAACATGTTCTCCTTCTTCGCCATGCTCGATTTCAGACGGAATCACAGCGAGTATGAAAAATTGGTATTCGTTGATTTGTTGTTCCTCCTTAATCAAAACCAAGTGACTTCTGAGGTCGTTCGATACCAGTCGGACAGAATTTCCAGATTTTCTAAACAATACTTCATAAAGAATAGAATGACTGATTCTCAAATTACTTTTCAACCCTATTTTCAAATGTTTTGTCAAACTCTTCAAGTAGGCCGTCACTTTTCGTCGAGATAATGATTTTCCGTCCAATAGGTGCTTCGAAATTCAAAAAATAGTTTGTCACTTCACAAACGACACTTGTGTTGTCGGACTGATGTAAGTTGATAAGGGCGTGTGATCCAAGAATCTGAAAAATTTACGGTAAAATGTCAACCATACGCAATCAAACAACGCTACATGTATTATGGATGTGACGTGTAGTTGTTCTCTTTTTATTTGAAGAACTTCGAATACTTCTATGACACTCTGATTGCAATTTTTTGCCAATTTTGCAATTTGATTGTTTGAGCAGTCAATCAGAGTAATCCATTTTGCGTTCAACGCTGATCCAAACCAACTTGAGTTGATCACTGGATCTAAATCATATTATAGTTACATATTCTTTTTTATTCAAATTTACCCGGCAGATCATCAATAGTTAAGCGATTGACTGATGTGCAATTTTTGAACAAAAAAATCACAAATTCGTTTACGTCAGTGACCATATTGGTGCCAGAGAAAATAAACTCAGATTCCACACATTTTGGTTCTTCAACGAATACTGTAATTCCAATGGTGTCATGAAACATGAGCACACTTTGTAGTTTGATCGGAATTGAATCAATTAGATGTTTTTCAACACGTCCAGCCATACGGGCATTGCATCTGAAAATACCGTGCATTCTCTTAAGGTTGCAAAACTGTTTTAACTCACCTCGATTTAAAGTCTAGCATTTTCAGACAATGATATTTTGTTTCTTGTGGTAGTCTATTCCAGTTCTCGAACATCTTCTGTAAAATGGTGTTTGTGAGAAATATAAATTCGTATACATAGTAGGCCACAATGTTGTCAAGTTTAACAGAGAGATCTCGACAGCTATTGAAATGGAATTATAGAAAACAAAAACAAGTGACAATAAGTTTTGAGTTGACACGTTTACCAGTGGTAAACGTGCTCTGAAAAAAAAACGATAGAATAAAGCTGCATATCACAGACTCCGAGTCGCATGAGTATGTTTACCAGTGGTAAACGTGCAAGGAAACGATTAGACAGTAGACCGACTCCACTTTTTTTAGGCCAGCAGAGGACAACTTTGATCGCGAATTCTATGGGAACTACAGTAACCCACTTGGGTCTCGCCGCGATGACCTGGATAATTCCACGCGCCTTTAAACATGTATATCAACAAAATTACCCAGAACACTATTTCCTGACTTTCTTTAGCACTTTGTAGATAATGCGTCTATGTCAATACAATCCAATTCGTAGCACACATGAAACAGATAATTCAAAAACTCTGCAGTTCTGCTCTTCATTCCCACATTTTCGAAAATAATCCCCTTTTCTTTGTCAAAACTGTAAATAATGATAAATACGTACCTATATATAAAATGATAACTTTATTCGAAAGTGTAAGCGTCTCTAATGCGAAACTTTTACCAGTGGTAAACGTGTCATACAGAAGACAACAATAAATAGAACGTTTTTCAAAAGCACATTTCCAAAAGCTCAGATCGTGATTAAAACAGACAGATAAATTGAAAAAAATTGCACACTTGTAATAAATTTAGTTCAAAATTGATAGTCCCGATTGGATGGTTACTGCGAGCAAGTTGCCGTTCATACGGAGATGGGTAGCGATACAGCCTGCCAAAAGTCTCATTTCGCATATTTCAAGATCGGAATGGTTTGCACTCGGTTCATAGAAATTCGGGTGACAATTGCACAAATGGATAGAGCTCGCCGATGTTTGATACTCCCAAGTCCCTACAGCAACTTGAATTAGCTGTGCATCTCGAGTCTAACAATACATAATTTTTCAGTTGAAAATAAATAGGAATATAAATTACCGGTTCAAGATTTCCGAGCTTTTCAATCTTTTGAAATTCTCCACTGAATCGATGTTCCAACTGATCTCCGGTTATCGCGAAGTGAACAACCGGCTCAGTGTTGTCATCATTTGTCAAACACGGATCAATCAATATCATCACTTCTTTTTTGTCGGCCACCTTCATCAGTCCAACCACGACACGAGCAATAAAATAACCATCTTCGTGTCGGTTGAGTGTTGAACGGAAATCGTACACTTCTGTTGCACCTTGCATAGCTGGAAAGTTGAACAATACGCAAATGGTAAAAAAGGCACCCACATGCACAAAAAAGTTGAACGAGTGAGACATTTACCAGTGGTAAACGTGCATCTGCACACAAGATAATAAAAAAATCTCAAAAATTGAAGATCGTATATGGAATTCTTACCAGAGCCAAATGAATATCAATGTTGCGTATGAAGTTTTAGGCCCAAACTCCGAAAATATTGTACTGCTGGGTCTCGGCGCGAAAATGCTTCAAAATTGCATGCGCCTTTAAATTTCAAACTAAACATAACATATGTAGTTGTTTTGTTATCTGTAAAGAAAAAACATAAAACACAAAACTAAACAATATTTTATCTGGTTCGAATACGATTAATAAGAACAAAGATTAGAAAAAAGAACAAAGATTAGAAAAAAACAAGGAAGCACAAAGATAACAAAAAAAGCAAAAAAACACAATTATGGTTTGATTTTTCTTGATTGGTCCAAGACTTGCTCACTGCTCATCACCATCAGCTACCAAATCAAGACTGTACAGCTTGTGGGTGCATCCCACTTTCATGTTGGATTTTCCGGAGTACGAGTTAACAGCCGTCTTCAGTGAATTACAGACTTTTCGACGTGTTTGCTTGTCTGGTGTGTGAATACCAGGACCTCCGATGGCAAAGTTGTCCTGCTTGCCATCATCGAGAACAACTCTTCCAAACGCGAACGTGTTTGAACATTTGGAAAGCGTTTTGATGAATTCTTGAGATGGGTCCAAAACCATGAAATTGAGATCACTGTCGAATTTCCACGGCACCGAGAACTGAAAAAGTTTTTTCATAAATTGATGAAAGTTGTGCCTAAGTTTTCTTACCTTTTCATCAAAAATTACAACGGCTGGGCCACTGACATCGTCAAGCTTCCTCACTTTGATGATTTTGCCGTCATGACGATCGTCACCTTCCCTCCTCCTTCTTTTGCATACATTGACTCGTTCTTCTTGTAGAGCACGCAACTCACGCCTTAGTTTTCTGCGTTGCAGTCTATTTTCGATTGTTTACAAAGTTTTCCTCTTTTTGGTTGCTGTTTGCGAACATAGTTCTCCAATAGTTCGTATACCTTTTCCGGCTCTTTTTTGGAAGATTCGAATAGATGTTGAATGAACTTCTGCCCGCTCGGCCATGTACATCTTTGCTTTTGAGATTCAAAGTAAAAGTCTCGAATCTTGCGTGGAAGAAGATACAGGAGAAGAGGGTCCAGCTCTTTTCGCGATGGTGTTAGCGGCGACGCGAAACCAGCTTCGACCATCTGTCTGTACTTTGCATTCCGGTAATTTACATCGTTGCGCATCTTGTCGACGTCTATTTCAGAAAATCTTCCAAACAGCGGACGAAGAAGCAAAGCCTAAAAATTAAAAATATAATACAATAATTCGTTTCGCAATAAACTTACTTGTTCCTCAGCGGAGTATTCACTGGCCGCTCTCAGTGTTGCGCTTGTCACCAAACGCATTCCGAATTTCAGAATCTTCTTCAGGAATGTTGGGATAACTCTACGGATGCACCAAAACACCGGCTGTATTCGCAGAGGCATTGAATGCATCCAGATCTTGGAGAATGATTCATCAGTC
>NW_026526158.1:0-68538 GCF_010183535.1 Caenorhabditis remanei
GATGAGTCCTTTCTCTTTCCCGGATATGGGGCGTATATCTCCCCCGAGACCAATGGTTCCATTTTTTCTTTCTTCGCGAGGTTTTTCCGGCCTGGTCTCGTCGTGGAAATATGCGTTTACTAAATAATATTCTCTATGAATTGGGACCTATTCGTGTGTCACTTACACACCGGCCTTATGAGGTTACCCTCTATTATACAGTTCCTTCCCCTTCCGTGAGTTTTGTGTTGCTTTGTTCTTATCATGAGTTTCTTTATTTTTTCAGGCCATCTCAACTATACTTCTACTGTAGATCAAGACAGGAATGGAGGAGCGTAAGCTGATCATTTCGCAATCCGGTGGAGGGTTGGAGTGCCCCCAGAGGCTAGTTGCTGCGTCTACATGTTTGGCCGACCACAGCAATTATTTCCATTGGAAGTAGTACAAGTGGAGGCACCTGACGTCTCGCAACGGATGGTTCTACCACATCACATTTGGTAGTGGAGTCACTCTTCTCTCATTTTAGTCTGGTGTTTTTCTGATAACGTATTCATTTGTAATAAATTGGTGTTTGTAGAAATGAGTTTCGTTTATATACTGTTTAGACAAAAACATATTTTCATATATATAGGAATTATCTGGAGACAACAGAATTAATTATAATCCAAACTTTCGTCTTGTCTCATTGGTTCCGCGAGTGGTGACAAATTTGGAGACACTGCGCTCTCCAATGGGCAAATTGAAGCGTGGTGGAAAGAATAGTTTTTCCCACAGATTTGTTGTTGCATAGATTCTTAGTGAAATTAAGGGTTTTGCAGTGGATCGGCAAGTGTTGTCCTTTGTCAGGCAGAGTAGGCACATCTTCTTCTGTTTGAGGATGTCAATCTTTTCTTTCACTGGTCGGTTGCACTCGCGTGCAAAATGATTCTGGCGGCAGATGCCGCATTTCGGAGGTGGTTTGCTTGCTTGGATCATTTCTCTTTGCTTGTGGTGTCTTGCTGCGTCGAGCATCTCTTTGCACTGATACGTTGTAGCCATTCGTTTGGCTTCTTGCATCATTTCCTCCATTTCCTGGGCGTTGAACGCTGGGGCTGGACGTTTTGACATTTTTGGACAATGAGTTGGTTTGTTGATTTCTGGAATTTTCGTAATATTGCTAAGTGGAACTTTTGTAAGTGTTGACGAGTAAATGTACGGATTGTATAAGGGTTTCAAAGTTTGTAAAAATTTGTAAAGCTTCGTCTGAGATCGAGGGGTATTATCATCTTGGTTGGACTTCTAACGCCGGATATGGCGTCTTCTGCTACTTAAGCATGCTGTGACAGCTGGGATGCAGCATAAGTATATCAGGATTGATGAAATGATCATCCCTGCGATCGCGAGGACGATAGGGATAAGTCCCTTAGTGATATTGTTCCATAGTGTCCATACATCAGGGATGTGCCACGGATGGATTTCTGAAATACTTTTTTCGGAGTGAAGTACTTGGTTCAGATATTCAAATAATGATGTATGGGATACATATGTCAGTGTTCCTTCTATTTTGTAAGAATTATTTTTAGTTCCACAAGTAACTGCGCAGACGCCAGTTAGGATAGATTTTGAAAATTTTCTATGAATTTCATTTACGATTCCGTTTTTATCGCAGGTCAAAATGTCTACGAATTCTCCGTTATCGCAGCTAATTTTAGCGTGTGTCGGTTCTTTAGATTTGCACGTGACGTTTTGGCTGGCGCCCTTGAAACAATTATAACAGCCTGTATACGGGGTAGTCTCTCAATACTACAGTCAATTTTTGATTCAGTCACGGTAACATTATAACTTTGTTCCATAATTACTTGAATATGGAAATTACTATGTTTTGTCCTAAGAGTAGGAATATTATCAGGAGTGGTACCTAGGTGATATCTTTCGGTTATCACAGGTAGATTATGATCAATGTCATCTAAAATTTTGTATAGATCAGGGACTTTGCAAACACAAAGTGCTTCTGCTTCTCCTAGGTTGCATGAACAAGTTTCTCTATAGTTACATGCACCAGTTTCAAAACATTCCAAAGGAAAAATTTCGTTCGAAATCGAAGCTAAAGCAATTTTTTCCTTATTTTGGATGAACTTTTTGCCTAAAATACTTAAGCCAGTTTCTTCTGTGATTGTCAGTAATCTCAATTTGATGTCAATTTCTTGGTCCTTATTTTGACCATATTTAAAATTGATTTGGTAGTCGTCACCTTCTTGAATTAGAAAGACTTGTTCAATTTTTTGATTGTCGAGGGTCAGTTCTGCTTGAAAATTTATAGCATTTGACCAAGCTTCACAAGAATAGATTTGGAACTTATCATCAGTCGTAGGGACTGCATAAGTTCTATAGAAAAGACATCCTTCAGTTGGTAATAAGCATTTGCACCATAAGCCTCCACAACTGCTAGAACAGTAGGTATGCCCTGGATACTTATTTCCTTCTGGGAATTCACTGAGTTTGGAGTTAGGTCCTACATCTAGGCATTTCCTATCTACACATTCTCCCATACCGTGGCATCTTTTAGCGCTATCGGCATGTACAGTAACGTTTTTAGTAAACAAGATTGGGCCTTTATGGCATTTCCGAAAGTGGTGATCGACTGTTAATTTGAACTTCAAAATAACGTTCTTTTGAGATACGACTTGTAGACAGATAGTTTTGGTTTGCGGTGTAAAGAAGATATCTTCTGTTTTCTCAATACGACAAATGCCATGGTCATTGCACGTGGTTTCCTCGTGTGTGATAGGGAAAGTTTCGTCACACACGTCTGCCGCCGCCGGGGCGATTAAAAGGCAGATAGTTGCAATGGCTAACATAGAGGGGGACGGTGTCCTAGATGCGGTTTTTTTGAATTTTCAAAACTTCTACACCATTTTCTACAACAGTACTTATTTCAAAAAGTTGCTTTCTTGGTTGAGCGGAAGTTGTATAACTTCTTTTCATAGTCTTAGTACTAGGTTCAGATCTGGAATAGTTTCCATTTCTTCTAAATTTATGTCTCCAATTTCTAACATTATTTAGTCTTTGAGTCACTGTTGGTTTCCTTAATGGAACCATTTCTATTTCCTCTATTTCGAGAATCTCGTCTCTTTTCTTTGCAGAAAAGAATCTACTAATTTTTCCACAAAAATTGCACCAGCAACACATAAGTATGAATAGTTTCCATAATTTCTTTCTATGCCAAAAGAGTGAAATTATTTTCATTATAATTGCAATCAAAAGGATTACTACACTTATGGTTGTTTTTGGGTGACATTGGGGATTGAATAGAAATCTTGTGCAGAAAATGCAATCGAAATGTTTCAATGCTTTCCAGCAGTAGTCCGTTGGTGGACAAGTTTTCTCAATAATTATGTACTGGGTTCCTATCGATTTTTTCCAAACTACTCTATGCTTATGCAAAGTAAATTCAGGAGGGATCAAAACTTCAGTAATTTTCTTTTTAGTCGAAACTGTGTGATCACACCAATTTTCGGTACACACTGAATTAGAGTGGTTGGTCATGTTTTCTTCGTCTATTAGATTTACACCATATTTAGTACAATCTACACGAGACTTACTGTCGTGAATTTCTTGGAGAGTCTTCATAAGTGAGCTTTCTGGTGGGCTGGTTGTAGACACTGTGGTCGTGATCTTCTTCGTCCGTAGGGACAGTAGTAGGTCTTGTTGCAGGGACCGTAGTGAGTTGTGTTGGAGGCGCAGTAGTGGTTACTGATCTTCGCTGTCCTTCTGGTTTTGGTCTAATTCCATCTACAATTTTTTCCAAAATTGGAGCAGGAGTAGTTGTGGTTTGAAAAACGGTTGTCGTAGGGGACGGTGTCGTGGTGGACAGACTGGTCGTCTCAGTTGTGGTACTCTGAGTAGTTGAAGGGGTTGTTCTGGTTGTAAGCTTTCGAGTTGTCACCGTAGTCGGTAGGGTTGTTGTTGTTGTTGTTACCGTAGTCGACGGAGTTGTTACCGTAGTCGACGGAGTTGTTACCGTAGTCGACGGAGTTGTTACCGTAGTCGACGGAGTTGTTACCGTAGTCGACGGGGTTGTTTTCACAGTAGTTTTTGTAGTAATTTTCTTCCGAGTCGTAGTCACTTCGATAGTGGTGGTAACGATCGGTGAGGTAGTTGATGTTGGTGGGACCATTTCCGTGGTTGGTGTCGGTAAGGTCGTAGTGTATTCATTACTATGCTGGTTTGGACTCAGGTTTTGTAGCATATTTGCTGATGCTGTCGTTGCAAGGATGCACATCATGAGGAGGATGGTCCATATATTCCAAAGACTGAACTTTGGTCTTCTTTGGAGATTTTTTCTGAAATCTTCGTTTTGAGTTTCGATAACTGGGCGAAACATTCGTTTCTCAGTTTGCTTAAATTTTGGCTCTTTTATTCTAGCCAGATTTACAGTTACGGTTTTTGTTTCAATTTTTTCGTCCTCTTCTTTTGGTTGAGGTCTCAATTCTAACGGAATGACTAATCGCAACGGACGCGTTATCTCTTGAATCTTGAAAGGTTTGTAAGGGAGAGTGCCATCTCTCTTCTTACGTTTTTGCGTAGTACGGACGCGAACAGATCGTATCTCTCCGTCTCTACCTTTTAGTAATTCAGTTATAATTCCCATTTTCCATTTCCCGCGGGGGACGTTTTCATCTACGAGAAGAACTACTTCTCCTAAAATGGGTTTTATCAAATTCGAATGAGCTCGGTTTGGTTGAGCGACTGATTGAAAATTTTTGGTTTGTTTAAGATAATCTCTTATGAAAATGTTCCAAAAACGTTTGATATGTTTTTGAACTTCTCTAAAATTTTGAGTATATTCGTAGTACTCATCTCTTAAACCGTTATCATCAAAAATTGAAAAATACAATCCTGGAGTGATAATGTCTATAGGTCTCAAGACTTTACAGTCTTCACTATCTTCGTCGATGTAAGTTAAAGGTCGTCTATTTACTAAACTTTCACATTCAGCCATAATAGTTTCGAGGTCTTTAACTCTATGTTGGCTTTCGCCTAAACTATGTTTTAGTGCTTTTTTAACAACTCCTACGAGTCGTTCATAAAAGCCTCCTTGCCAAGGAGCTAATGCGGTATTAAAGTACCATTTGATACCTTCTTTCGTCATTTCTTTTTCTAAAACATTAGTTTTCAATTGTTCAATTTTTTCGAAAGCTAGTTCTGCTAAGAAATTGTCTTCCTTTTCGGAATGTCTATCTAATATCTCCGCCGTCAATTTAAATGTTGCGGCGTTATCGGATGTTATCGAATCAGGGTATCCTCTTCTACTCATAAAACGAGAGAGTGCGAGAAGAAATTCGTCGGTAGACAGGTTTGGTACACGTTCAAGATGTACTAGCCTAGTAGTCGTACAAGTGAAAAGTGCGATATGACATTTTTCAATATCATTCGAATTTCTTATGTAAGTTTTAAATGGACCCATAAAATCTACACCTATGTGTTGGAAGGGTCGACTTTCAGTAGTACGTCTTTCTGGAAGGTTTCCAGGTGGAGCTTCTCTAAATGGATGATTGTTAGATTTTCTACAAATAGAACAATTATCCAAAACTTTCTTTACAGCTGCTCTCCAACGAGTGCCAGCGTAAGATTCAAGAACAATTCCTAATGTAGTCATTGGACCTACATGTAGGTTTTCTCTATGAATTTTTTGAATTATTAGATTTGCTAATCTAGATTTGGTTTCTATTATTGGTAATTTGTTTTTACCAATGATTCGATTGTGTTGATATACAATCTGATCAGAAGGTGAATTGACATTATCTTTGTCTAAGAATTGGTTTTCCTTAGGATTTTCTTCAATTTTATAAACTAATTGATTGTTTCGAATCAAAAGTTTCATGGCTAAATTTAATTCTTCTAGTTTCACCACTCCGCAAAATTCATTCGGAAGGTGTTTGAGTTCTGGAAAGTTACGTTCTAGCTTTGTTTTGCTAGGTTTACTCAATTTTTTATAGATTCTATTTTTCAAAAACCGTAGTACGTACGACATGATTCGTTTAGTTTTCTCAAGGTTGTTGATTTTCTCTAGAGGAATAATTCTATTCTCTATTTCGGCAAGATTTTTGACTTGGATAGTCATAACATTCAATTCTACTGGAGTTGGTTTATCAATGATCAAACGATTATCTTCCTTTTTACAAGGATGATCAGGATGGTTATCGTTCTGCAACCAATCTGGTCCAAAAAACCAATTAGTTCTTCTCAATTCTTCTTCGGAATCGCAACCACGTGTTATGTGGTCTGCGGGGTTTTGATCTGTCGGAACATGTGAAAGTGAAATTTCCGTTTGATCGTTCTTTGATTTAATGTTTTGAAGGGTTTTCCAAATTTCTAAACATCTATTATCTACAAATTGAGCGTGTTTTTCGCCTTTTGTAGTCGGATGGTTTTTGATCTGAGCGAGAGCTATGGTTGAGTCCGAAAATAACTCAATTTTCTCAATATTCAAATTCATTTCTCTAATGGTATAGTCAAGAAGTCTTACGCCTATTAGTATACCTAATAGTTCCAATCTAGGGATTGTAAGAGTTTTTGTTTTTGGTGCGATTCTTTGTTTTGCAATAAGTAAATGGATGTCAAACTGACCTTTCAAATCAGGTTTTTCTATCTTCAAATAGATACATGCGCCGTAGGTATGTTCCGAGGCGTCCGTGAAGACGACAAGTTGAACCGGTTTACGGCTGTTGAGATTCGGGATGTTACGTCTAAATTTTAATGTTGAATTCTCGATTTTTGTCTATATGAAATTATCTGTTCGACTATATTGTCGCTTACGTAATCTAACCATTTTATAGTATGGTCAGAAATTTGTCTAAGAATATTTTTTCCTTGTAAATACAAGGGTGCAAAATATTGAGTAGGGTCAAAAATCATCGTGATTTCTCCTACTGCTTTTTTCTTATTCATACGAGGAATTTCTTTTCCGTTTATGACTAGTTTAGGTTTTCTAACTTCGAAAGTATCATTTTCTAGGTCATAGATATAACCTAACATTTTTATATTTTCAAGATTTTGGGCTTTATCTTCTTCCTTTATGAAGTTTACTGGGTGATTTACACAAAATTCTCTGATATTCATACCAATGCTACCAAAAAATTCTTTCAAAAGGTTATAAAATTTTGGTAATTCATTGAAGTCATCTGTTAGCATGAATACGTTATCTACGTAACACATTGATTCAATAGCTTTGACTATGTTTTCGGGAACATTAGCTTGTCTTACTGCGTACAAAATTGACATAGACAGTAAAAACGGTGAACAGTTTACTCCAAATGGGAGGTTTCTGAATCTCATTAGTCTAATGTTATCTGGGTGGAGTGGCCTTTCTGGGTCTCTCACTCTAATAAATCTTAGTGCATCTCTGTCTTTTTCGTTGACTTCGATGGCGTGAAAAGCTTTTTCTATATCCCCGGCTAGGAGATATTTACCTTGTCTTAATCTTAACAAAATTCCTTGAAGATCAGGAATAAGTGATGGTCCTTGATGAAGAGCGTTATTTAAACTAATCTCTCCTCGTTTTTTGCTAGATGCGTCAAAACGGTTCTTACTTTGGTTGTATTACTACTTTTGTTGAATACTAGGCCGTAAGGGATGTAATACCCTAAATTGGGGTCATTATCAATTTCTTCGATAATACCGGTTTTTTCCATGGTATCAAAATTTTCTTCAAGTTTCTGCCATGCCTCTGTTCCTTTAGAGGTGCGTACTAGTTGTCTAGCTCTACAGATTGCCACATCGTAGTTGTTAGCTAACTTTTCTCTTTGACCCTCTTTCCATGTAAGGGGTGCTATAATTCTTTTCGTTTCTGAGTTAGTTTCTACCTTATTTTCAAATTCCAAAATGATTTCCTCATTAGTTGGATCGAAAACTTTATCGGTGATACCTATGTTGCTTATCTCGAAATATTCTTGGAAGTCATTTTCAGTAAAATGTTCTTCCTGGGACTCTTTAATTCTTGCAATTAATGCATGCATACTAGAAGTGGATCTTTCAGTTTTTCCGCATACTAAAGGTCCAATATGTGTTGGAATGATAAATTTACCCGATGGTAATTTTTTCTTGCCTTCATCAGTGATGAGGTCCCAAAATACATCTAATCCTAAGAGCGCTACTGCTTTCTCAGGTCTGGTGATATTAACGGTTTTCTCGTTAACGTTCTCAAGATATTTTTTATCTTCATGCGTTAGGTTGATCGGTTCAAAAGATCTGTTATATCTGGTACTGTCAAGGCTTTTACTTTAATTACTGAATCATCGTTCGTAATTATTTCAAATTTGACTACATTCGAAATTATTGAGGTTGGGTCTTTGCCGAACACACAAAGGTCAATTTCTACGTTTCTTTCTAGAACTTCCATTTTTGCCTTTTCTGCAAAACTGGACAAAATGAATGATTGGTCTGCTCCTGTATCAAGGAGTACCGGAATTTTCTCAATTTCCTCACCTACTACGATTGGTGCGTTCACTACCATCAGTGACGTCTTATTTGCATTTACTTGGTAATTTCTAGTTTTTAAACTTTTCTGGGGTGCTGACTGACCTTGGTTTCTCTTGTTGTATCCGTTGTTGGATTGGTTTCCATTGGTTTGGTTTCCATTGTTTTGCATTCTCTGATTCACTGGTTGCGACTGATTTCGCTGCTGATACCCTTGTCCTTGGGTTCCTTGGTTTCTTTGCTGGTACGCAGCGGCATTGCTGGACTGGTGACCATTGTTCTGGTTGCTGAAATTATTTCTTCTATAATTTTCATTCTGGGATTTGTAGGTGGGAGGATTTTTCTGAAAGTTGTTTTTTCTAACAACGTTTGGGTTTCTGTGGCATATTGCCTGATTGTGTTTCACTTGACACTTTCTACATTCTGAAGATTTGCATTCGCTTAGTCTATGTCCGCTATTTAAACAATTGAAGCATAGGTTATTCATTTTTATGAACTCTCTTCTATCTTCTAGCGACGCGACTGTTTTACACTCAGCTGATGTGTGATTTGTTCTCTGACAGAATCGACACTTTTTGTTCTGCTGTGGTTTTCTCACGGAGAAGACATTTCTATCTTCTTTTTCATTCCCTTTCATTTCCGACCGCTGCGCTGATTCTTCAATCGTGATGATGATATCTAGCGCTTCCAAAATAGCGGAGGTATCTTTAGGTTTTGTCCTAAGGACTTCAATCAAAATGTTTCTTGGAATTTTCGATTTAATAACCGATTGGAAATTTTGAGTTTCGATACTACCATGTTTACTTAAACTATTAATTATCGCATGGAGCTCGTTATGTAAGATTCTCAAACTTCTAGGGCTATCCCGTGCCATTGGGACTTCACTTAGCCTATTCCAAAGATAGTCATATTGTTTTTCTTTTGAGCCGTACATGGCTTCTAGTCGCTTAACTGCTGTGGCAAGTTGCGTGCCATCTGGATCGTACGCTCTAATCAAGTCAGCTGGTTCATTCACTAAATGGTTTCTTAAGATGTTATGTTTTTCAACATCTGTGTATTCGTCGTTTTCTAAAACGGTAGGTTTGAAAATCATATAGAATGCTGACCATTCTGATATGTTGCCGTTAAAAGTTGGTAGCTTTACATGCTTATACTGAAGCATGGTTGGTCTTGTTTCGGTTGTAAAACTACTTACTTGAAGATTGTTTCCTGGTGGCCGAATGAAGTCAGTCTTCAGTTCGACGTTGGTTTGTGACCTTCTTGGGCGGATACTGTACGAAGTATCCGCTAGTCCTTTCACCTTGTGGGTTGCTGCAAGTGTGTTTAAATGTTCATGCCTTTTGTCCATTCTAGCTTCAATATCACCTACCAATTTTGTGATCTCTCGATCTTTCTTGTTGATTTTTATGGATGCTTGTTTGGCGGTCTCTGTTAGGAGAGTTCCTACAGGAGTCATGTGGATGTTTTCTAGGACTGTCGCAAGTTGTGTCTTGTACAGCTGGTCCTTTGGCTTAATGGTCTCTACTTCAGAGGCCATGAATACGGCATAGCCTGCAAGAAAATCTTGAACTGGGGTTTGTGGCTCTGTAGTTGGGTTTGGAACGGCTTTCAAAGCTTGGAAAGATGCTTTCAAGAATTTTTCATAATCTTCCTGGTGAGTCGATATAATCTCCTCCCAGTTTTTAATATCATCATGAGTGATGCTCATTGTGAACGTTTTATAACTAGGAAATAAATTTCCTGGTTATTAATCTCAATTTAGCTACTGGAGCTGATTAGAGATGTCTTGGGAATGGAAGCAGTGCTGAGTGACGAATCACTAGCGGGTTCGCTTTGGAAGCAGTACTAAGTGACGAGTCACTAGTGGGTTCGCTTGTTTGGGACTTACCTTACAATTTGCACCGTTCGGTCGATGCACCATAAAGAGACTACAATCCGGGTGGACTATAGTAATCGGTATGGCTAGACGGTTCAGTGGTAGATATTTATTCGGATGCAAAATATAAGTAATATAAGTCAGATACAGCTAACGGGGTTACAGGTAAATATAGTGGGGAATATAGATGAGAGTACGGTAGATGGGATGGCAGACGGGGGCAGCAGACGATGGGCAGCAGGTGAAGGTGATTGACGGAGGAGACGGTGATTCTCCTTCCCCAGAAGAGGGTGTAGATGAGGCGGCAGGTGTTCTTATATAGTGTTCCGCTTATCCAGTATTCCAGTTTTGCCGGTCGTTAAATGCTTCGGTAGGTTGGGTAAGAGGCATTGAAGTGGATTGTCGATCAATTAAGCACAGGTATTCGCCATAGAAAGGGAAACACGGCTTGTTCCTTTGTGGGAGATGACGGTGACGTAATCGTGTTCTGGTGATCAGTAATCGCGAGTAATTCCTGGTCGCGATACTTGGTTTATATTTTGGATACTTGGTTTATCTTTTGGATACTTGGTTTGAATTTTGGATACTTGGCTTAATTTTTGGATACTTGGTTTATATTTTGGATACTTGGTTTATATTTTGGATACTTGGTTTAATTTTTGGATACTTGGCTTAATTTTTGGATACTTGGTTCAATTTTTGGATACTTGGTTCAATTTTTGGATACTTGGTTTAAATTTTGGATACTTGGTTTATATTTTGGATACTTGGTTTATATTTTGGATACTTGGTTATATTTTGGATACTTGGTTTAATTTTTGAATACTTGGTTTAAATTTTGGATACTTGGTTTATATTTTGGATACTTGGTTTATATTTTGGATACTTGGTTTATATTTTGGATACTTGGTTTAATTTTGGATACTTGGTTTAAATTTTGGATACTTGGTTTAATTTTTGGATACTTGGTTTAAATTTTGGATACTTGGTTTATATTTTGGATACTTGGTTTATATTTTGGATACTTGGTTTATCTTTTGGATACTTGGTTTGAATTTTGGATACTTGGCTTAATTTTTGGATACTTGGTTTATATTTTGGATACTTGGTTTATATTTTGGATACTTGGTTTAATTTTTGGATACTTGGCTTAATTTTTGGATACTTGGTTCAATTTTTGGATACTTGGTTCAATTTTTGGATACTTGGTTTAAATTTTGGATACTTGGTTTATATTTGGATACTTGGTTTATATTTTGGATACTTGGTTTATATTTTGGATACTTGGTTTATATTTGGATACTTGGTTTAATTTTGGATACTTGGTTTAAATTTTGGATACTTGGTTTATATTTGGATACTTGGTTTATATTTTGGATACTTGGTTTATCTTTTGGATACTTGGTTTAATTTTTGGATACTTGGTTTAAATTTTGGATACTTGGTTTATATTTTGGATACTTGGTTTATATTTTGGATACTTGGTTTATATTTTGGATACTTGGTTTAATTTTTGGATACTTGGTTTAAATTTTGGATACTTGGTTTATATTTTGGATACTTGGTTTATATTTTGGATACTTGGTTTAATTTTTGGATACTTGGCTTAATTTTTGGATACTTGGTTTATCTTTTGGATACTTGGTTTATCTTTTGGATACTTGGTTTATATTTTGGATACTTGGTTTATATTTTGGATACTTGGTTTATATTTTGGATACTTGGCTTAATTTTTGGATACTTGGCTTAATTTTTGGATACTTGGTTTAAATTTTGGATACTTGGTTTATATTTTGGATACTTGGTTTATATTTTGGATACTTGGTTTAAATTTTGGATACTTGGTTTATATTTTGGATACTTGGTTTATATTTTGGATACTTGGTTTATATTTTGGATACTTGGTTTATATTTTGGATACTTGGTTTATCTTTTGGATACTTGGTTTAATTTTTGGATACTTGGTATAATTTTTGGATACTTGGTTTATATTTTGGATACTTGGTTTATATTTTGGATACTTGGTTTATATTTTGGATACTTGGTTTAATTTTTGGATACTTGGTTTAAATTTTGGATACTTGGTTCAATTATCGGATACTTGGTTTAAATTTTGGATACTTGGTTTATATTTTGGATACTTGGTTTATATTTTGGATACTTGGTTTAATTTTTGGATACTTGGTTTAAATTTTGGATACTTGGTTTAATTTTTGGATACTTGGTTTAAATTTTGGATACTTGGTTTATATTTTGGATACTTGGTTTATATTTTGGATACTTGGTTTATCTTTTGGATACTTGGTTTGAATTTTGGATACTTGGCTTAATTTTTGGATACTTGGTTTATATTTTGGATACTTGGTTTATATTTTGGATACTTGGTTTAATTTTTGGATACTTGGCTTAATTTTTGGATACTTGGTTCAATTTTTGGATACTTGGTTCAATTTTTGGATACTTGGTTTAAATTTTGGATACTTGGTTTATATTTTGGATACTTGGTTTATATTTTGGATACTTGGTTTATATTTTGGATACTTGGTTTAATTTTTGGATACTTGGTTTAAATTTTGGATACTTGGTTTATATTTTGGATACTTGGTTTATATTTTGGATACTTGGTTTATCTTTTGGATACTTGGTTTAATTTTTGGATACTTGGTTTAAATTTTGGATACTTGGTTTATATTTTGGATACTTGGTTTATATTTTGGATACTTGGTTTATATTTTGGATACTTGGTTTAATTTTTGGATACTTGGTTTAAATTTTGGATACTTGGTTTATATTTGGATACTTGGTTTATATTTTGGATACTTGGTTTAATTTTTGGATACTTGGCTTAATTTTTGGATACTTGGTTTATCTTTTGGATACTTGGTTTATCTTTTGGATACTTGGTTTATATTTTGGATACTTGGTTTATATTTTGGATACTTGGTTTATATTTTGGATACTTGGCTTAATTTTTGGATACTTGGCTTAATTTTTGGATACTTGGTTTAAATTTTGGATACTTGGTTTATATTTTGGATACTTGGTTTATATTTTGGATACTTGGTTTAAATTTTGGATACTTGGTTTATATTTTGGATACTTGGTTTATATTTTGGATACTTGGTTTATATTTTGGATACTTGGTTATATTTTGGATACTTGGTTTATCTTTTGGATACTTGGTTTAATTTTGGATACTTGGTATAATTTTTGGATACTTGGTTTATATTTTGGATACTTGGTTTATATTTTGGATACTTGGTTTATATTTTGGATACTTGGTTTAATTTTTGGATACTTGGTTTAAATTTTGGATACTTGGTTTATATTTTGGATACTTGGTTTATATTTTGGATACTTGGTTTATCTTTTGGATACTTGGTTTGAATTTTGGATACTTGGCTTAATTTTTGGATACTTGGTTTATATTTGGATACTTGGTTTATATTTTGGATACTTGGTTTAATTTTTGGATACTTGGCTTAATTTTTGGATACTTGGTTCAATTTTTGGATACTTGGTTCAATTTTTGGATACTTGGTTTAAATTTTGGATACTTGGTTTATATTTTGGATACTTGGTTTATATTTTGGATACTTGGTTTATCTTTTGGATACTTGGTTTGAATTTTGGATACTTGGCTTAATTTTTGGATACTTGGTTTATATTTTGGATACTTGGTTTATATTTTGGATACTTGGTTTAATTTTTGGATACTTGGCTTAATTTTTGGATACTTGGTTCAATTTTTGGATACTTGATTTAAATTTTGGATACTTGGTTTATATTTTGGATACTTGGTTTATATTTGGATACTTGGTTTATATTTTGGATACTTGGTTTATCTTTTGGATACTTGGTTTGAATTTTGGATACTTGGTTTATCTTTTGGATACTTGGTTTATATTTTGGATACTTGGCTTAATTTTTGGATAC
Source organism: Caenorhabditis remanei (assembly GCF_010183535.1). Classification (NCBI taxonomy): domain Eukaryota; kingdom Metazoa; phylum Nematoda; class Chromadorea; order Rhabditida; family Rhabditidae; genus Caenorhabditis; species Caenorhabditis remanei. Next base: position 14,249 of record NW_026526158.1, read on the forward strand.
TTGGTTCAATTTTTGGATACTTGGTTTAAATTTTGGATACTTGGTTTATATTTTGGATACTTGGCTTATCTTTTGGATACTTGGTTTATATTTTGGATACTTGGTTTATCGTTTGGATACTTGGTTTATATTTTGGATACTTGGCTTAATTTTTGGATACTTGGTTCAATTTTTGGATACTTGGTTTATCTTTTGGATACTTGGTTTATATTTTGGATACTTGGCTTAATTTTTGGATACTTGGTTCAATTTTTGGATACTTGGTTTATCGTTTGGATACTTGGTTTATATTTTGGATACTTGGTTTATATTTTGGATACTTGGTTTATCTTTTGGATACTTGGCTTATCTTTTGGATACTTGGTTTATATTTTGGATACTTGGTTTATCGTTTGGATACTTGGTTTATATTTTGGATACTTGGTTTATCTTTTGGATACTTGGTTTATCTTTTGGATACTTGGCTTAATTTTTGGATACTTGGTTCAATTTTTGGATACTTGGTTTAAATTTTGGATACTTGGTTTATATTTTGGATACTTGGCTTATCTTTTGGATACTTGGTTTATATTTTGGATACTTGGTTTATCGTTTGGATACTTGGTTTATATTTTGGATACTTGGTTTATCGTTTGGATACTTGGTTTATATTTTGGATACTTGGTTTATCTTTTGGATACTTGGTTTATCTTTTGGATACTTGGCTTAATTTTTGGATACTTGGTTCAATTTTTGGATACTTGGTTTATCGTTTGGATACTTGGTTTATATTTTGGATACTTGGTTTATATTTTGGATACTTGGCTTAATTTTTGGATACTTGGTTCAATTTTTGGATACTTGGTTTAAATTTTGGATACTTGGTTTATCTTTTGGATACTTGGTTTATATTTTGGATACTTGGTTTATATTTTGGATACTTGGTTTATCTTTTGGATACTTGGTTTATATTTTGGATACTTGGCTTAATTTTTGGATACTTGGTTCAATTTTTGGATACTTGGTTTAAATTTTGGATACTTGGTTTATCTTTTGGATACTTGGTTTATATTTTGGATACTTGGTTTATATTTTGGATACTTGGTTTATCTTTTGGATACTTGGTTTATATTTTGGATACTTGGCTTAATTTTTGGATACTTGGTTCAATTTTTGGATACTTGGTTTAAATTTTGGATACTTGGTTTATCTTTTGGATACTTGGTTTATATTTTGGATACTTGGTTTATATTTTGGATACTTGGTTTATCTTTTGGATACTTGGTTTATATTTTGGATACTTGGTTTATATTTTGGATACTTGGTTTATATTTTGGATACTTGGCTTAATTTTTGGATACTTGGCTTAATTTTTGGATACTTGGTTCAATTTTTGGATACTTGGTTTAAATTTTGGATACTTGGTTTATATTTTGGATACTTGGTTTATATTTTGGATACTTGGTTTATATTTTGGATACTTGGTTTATATTTTGGATACTTGGCTTAATTTTTGGATACTTGGTTCAATTTTTGGATACTTGGTTTAAATTTTGGATACTTGGTTTATATTTTGGATACTTGGTTTATATTTTGGATACTTGGTTTATCTTTTGGATACTTGGTTTGAATTTTGGATACTTGGCTTAATTTTTGGATACTTGGTTTATATTTTGGATACTTGCTTTATATTTTGGATACTTGGCTTAATTTTTGGATACTTGGCTTAATTTTTGGATACTTGGTTCAATTTTTGGATACTTGGTTTTAAATTTTGGATACTTGGTTTATATTTGGATACTTGGTTTATATTTTGGATACTTGGTTTATATTTTGGATACTTGGTTATATTTTGGATACTTGGCTTAATTTTTGGATACTTGGTTCAATTTTTGGATACTTGGTTTAAATTTTGGATACTTGGTTTATATTTTGGATACTTGGTTTATATTTTGGATACTTGGTTTATCTTTTGGATACTTGGTTTGAATTTTGGATACTTGGCTTAATTTTTGGATACTTGGTTTATATTTTGGATACTTGGTTTATATTTTGGATACTTGGTTTAATTTTTGGATACTTGGCTAGAGAAATGGGGAAGGTATCTGGAACACAGTTTGTAGTTTGTAGTCTAGCTGTGCTCACACCCCTGCCAGTACTATTTTGACACCCCCTATGGGGGGTATCTGGAACACAGTTTGTAGTCTAGCTTTGTGACCTGTAGACTAGTTTTGTGACTTGATGACGTCATCAATTTCAAAAATCCATATTTATTTATTTATTTTTGCATATTTTTGCATATTTATTGATTTTGAAGATTTTCATTAATTTATTGAAAAAAGCTCATTTTGATTAATTTCAAGCAATTTTATCATTTTTGATCAATTCCGGGATGGCGTCACTGGTTCAGTATTCATATAGTAGCGCGAGACATAAAGTTGGGAAAACGCGCTCCATCGCACATCAGCTGGCACGATGCCAGACATTTTTTACAAATTTTTATTCATTCTCTATTTTATTCCATTGTCCGGTTTCTACCGGTTTTTTATCTCTAAAAAGTCTATAAAGTCACTCCAAGTCTTAGACTTGCCTTCATAACTCGCGGACTCAATGCAGTTGCGCTCTAGCGCATTGTATCTACTCTCCGGCGCGAACATGTAAAAGTGAAGAGAAAAGGAGAATTGTAATCATTCTTGAGCTTGGGGTCACCTAGAGTTAGGTGATTTTTACCCGTTTCAGTCAAGTTTCGCCCCGTTTATACTTTTTGGGTGGTTTTTGTCACCTTTTTTCTATTGTTTTAATTGTCTAGTAGGGATTAGGTTTTATTCATTTCCCAACCTTTTTTGTGTAGCAATTGTCTTGTTGGCAATTGCATAATTTAGTTATCAATCTAATTCGGGAGCTGAGTCGAGCAGCAATCAATGCACATCAACTACTGGTCAACAACAAAATTTCAGTACAAGCAATGATTTGAATAATCAATGTGCTCCGAAAGGTTACATGTACAATGAGAAAAGTCCGGAATGTTGGAAGAATGTAGTCCATAGTTCTGATTCTGCTAATAACGCGTCGAGTAGTGCGTTGGGGTTTCGCAAATGTAGTGAGTGTAGTCTGACAGGTTGTCATGCACCTACATGTTCGAGAGCGCCTGGGTCAAATACATCAAAAGTGAAAAGTAATTCAACTATTGTTTGTTTCAGATGCGATCAGCAAGGACATATCGCTTCGAAGTGTCCGATACGGAATGCTTCGATACAAGAAGTTCGAGTAGCTCCGGAAATTCAGTCGACAGTGGAAAATCAGAAGTTCAAAATGAAGTCTGATACAAAATGTTCAAGTGATAAGGAATCAGAAAGGGAACTGATTGATCACGAAATGGAAACGAGAAATCTGTGTGAAGGGCAGAGTGTTGCTGCTAGTGTTTTCAAGAAAGATATGGTTATTGATGTGGACAGAGTGCCAATTAAAAGCATCAATTCCATAGAATTTTCTGTTATGAGTTCCGATGAGATGTTGCGTAGTGGGGATACAAAGGATGATGGACTTCAGACCTCCTGCACAAAACACGCGCATACAAAGGACAATAGTGGTGGTGTGAACAGGGAGTTCACAGAAGCCAATAGTCAGAAAAACGGATATTGTGATGAAGAGCATAAATCTGAAAGGGATCAGAGATTATGTAGTATTTCATTGACGAAAACTAAGAAGCAAAGTGTCCAACAGAAGAAAGTTTCTGATGTGATTTCAAGTTTTGGAGATCTGAAGAGAGATCAGAAAGAACATAATGTTCAGAAAAATATAGTGAACTATGAGTCGACGCAGTCGTACATGTCTTCAGAAGATGGAGATGGAAAGAAAAAGAGGAATACAGTGGACCAGAAAGCTGTCGACAATGTTATGTGTCAAGGTCCCCCACTGAATTTCATAGAAAATTCTTCAAGTCTCAATCAATATGATAATGTGGATGCTAACGAAGCAACAGATATTGTGAAGATAAACACATCAAAATCAAAGTTTCTCAATCAAAAGTGCCCCAAAAAGCCTGGACTACAAAAAACGGGAGATGACACCTGCGGTGGTAATTTTCCAAAGAAATCCAAACGGCGTAACAAGGAGGAAACCAGTCCGAGAACGGATCCACCAGTAATACTTCGTTTTGATTCGGATCTATGGTTGCATGATACCTCACCGGGATCATTGGATTCTGACAATGACGATCAACTCGATTCCTATCAAAAATGACTTGGGGGCCGAACGCCGTTGTTTGACCTCTCGTTACCGAAATCTTCTTCGGAAGACGAGAATTGTTCATTTCGTTGGTTCTTCTTACACGTGGACCCGGAAAGAAAGGCTAGCGAAGTGACAAGAACTCTGTTTTTTGCTTACACGTGGACCCGGAAAGCAAAAATCAGTTTTCGTTGCCTCTAGTATAAGAATTGTCTGTTGCTACACGTGAACCCGGAAGCACAGTCAGTTTTTATTTGTCTCTTGTTGGAAATTGTGTGTGCTACACGTGAACCCGGAAGCACATTCAGTTTTCTCTGCCTCGTGTTACAAAAATTAAGTGTTGCTAAACGTGAACCCGGAAGCACACTCAATTTTTGTCAGTTTTACTGATTTCGGCACATAATTTTCAACGGAAACGTCGATTTTCCGGGAAAATTATTGATTTTTTTCGTCGGAAATTAATTTTCGGTGAAAATTTCGTGCTGAAACAGTAAAATTTTTCGAAAAGGCTAATATTTGAATTAAAATTTGGCAAAAACATTGCGAATTTCTAAAATTCAAGTATTTTCTTGTCGGAAAATTCAAATTGTTCGCAGAGAATAACTGTGTGTGAATTCTTCGGAGAAGCTGTTTCATTTCTTCGAAATAATCGTCATTTCATCGTGAATTTACTTCTTTTTCGTCAATATAGCCTTGCGAAATTGAATAATCAAGTATAATTTCCAGGGTAAACTCTATCATTGCGAGAAGATGGCGGACATCGACGAAGACGAAGCGACGAGAAGGGCTGAAGAAGAGGCGAATCGATTGGCTGAGGACGAAAGAATTCGACTGGAAAACGAATTGTTGGCAGAAGAACCAATGGAGGAAGGAGACGAAGAGAAACGAGTCCAGGAGGTGAGATTAGAGGAAATTGAAAAGGCTATCAATGAAACCTGCACTGACATCAAAAACCAGACAAAATTCAGCACGAAACAGTGTAGAGTATTGTTGTCGCCACTCATTGGTAAAGTTCTAGAAGTAGAAGAACAATTCCGTGGGAAAAAGAAAGAAAGTGAATTCTGGGAAAAGATGAATGTCAAAATGAATGAAACTGTTTTGTCATTGCAGAATGAATTGGAGAGAAAAAGTCAACAGCAGCCGCCGACGTCACTCGAGGAGCCAACAGCAACAAGTGTATTTTCCGGTCAATCGATACAAGGAAATCAAGAAAGAACGAAGATGGTGAGTTTGCTAGAAGCAAATGAGATTCATACCGAAGAGGAATTGAACAAGTTGTTTGAGAAATACGAACAACTGGAGTATGAATTGAGCGTCAAAGTGGAATATTTGCAGCGCTCTCAACGTCAAACGGACTCGTTTCGTTCGGAACTATGTCGATTGAAGGTCAAGTGCGATCAACAACAACAGAAGCTTCTCGCCGAAGAGGAAAAAGCAAAGAAGATGTCGGAAGAGTTGAAAACGAAGTATTCTAATCTTCGTGCAAATTCGTCGACTCGTTTCGGTGAGTGTAACCAGCAAACGGGGGAGCGAAAAGAAAGTACGCGTTACTATAATGCAGAAACTTCCGAAATCATTGACACTATTCCTCTGCAAGAATCGCGTGATTCTGGGAGAAATTGGAATCAAAGGATCGTTGAACAAAATGCTCAAAGAAGCATTATTGTTCATAATGAACATGAAATGTCAAACATGAATGCGCAATGGAGAATGGCACAAGCTCTGCCAGATCCTCCAGTATTCTCTGCAGGAAAAAATTCTGTTAATGCTGAAACTTTTGAGAGGGCATTCTACATGAAATACAGATTCTTCGATATTGAGGCTCAGAAAAACTTTCTTGAAACGAAATTCCTGTCTGGAAACGCGTTGACCGTGTATAAAGGGTTACCGGAGTCGGATAAAAATTCGGTTTCGCGTATTCTCGATGCCATCAAACGTCGGTTGAGTCAGTCGGAACCAGAAGAGTCGCGTCGTGCGAAAAGCAAATTTCAAGCGTTGAAATTGCACAAAGAGCAAACTGTTCAAGACTTTTGTCTTGTTATGGACGAAGTTGTTCGCATTGGTTACAAAGGAGTGCCTGAATACCAAATTTCGTCAATGAAAACAACAAAGTTGCTTGATGAAATGAGAGAGCACACTGTTTTTGAAGTTTTGCTTCAAATTCTGTGCTCACAGCTGAGAAATTGTCCTGTTGAGGAACAATATGAGTTGTGCCGAGTAGAAGCAACAATGTTTGATGAAGAATGGAGAAGTGGGAAAAAGAAAGCATCGCAAAATGAGATGAGAATGAACCGAGGGCAGTCGAATCAATATTCTAATAACGTGCAGCGCACAGGTTTTACACAAAACAATGCATCCGCCCCACAACAGTCCTCCAGAGTCAACAGATATACTCCGAACAGTCAATCGAATAGTTATCAATCTAATTCGGGAGCTGAGTCGAGCAGCAATCAATGCACATCAACTACTGGTCAACAACAAAATTTCAGTACAAGCAATGATTTGAATAATCAATGTGCTCCGAAAGGTTACATGTACAATGAGAAAAGTCCGGAATGTTGGAAGAATGTAGTCCATAGTTCTGATTCTGCTAATAACGCGTCGAGTAGTGCGTTGGGGTTTCGCAAATGTAGTGAGTGTAGTCTGACAGGTTGTCATGCACCTACATGTTCGAGAGCGCCTGGGTCAAATACATCAAAAGTGAAAAGTAATTCAACTATTGTTTGTTTCAGATGCGATCAGCAAGGACATATCGCTTCGAAGTGTCCGATACGGAATGCTTCGATACAAGAAGTTCGAGTAGCTCCGGAAATTCAGTCGACAGTGGAAAATCAGAAGTTCAAAATGAAGTCTGATACAAAATGTTCAAGTGATAAGGAATCAGAAAGGGAACTGATTGATCACGAAATGGAAACGAGAAATCTGTGTGAAGGGCAGAGTGTTGCTGCTAGTGTTTTCAAGAAAGATATGGTTATTGATGTGGACAGAGTGCCAATTAAAAGCATCAATTCCATAGAATTTTCTGTTATGAGTTCCGATGAGATGTTGCGTAGTGGGGATACAAAGGATGATGGACTTCAGACCTCCTGCACAAAACACGCGCATACAAAGGACAATAGTGGTGGTGTGAACAGGGAGTTCACAGAAGCCAATAGTCAGAAAAACGGATATTGTGATGAAGAGCATAAATCTGAAAGGGATCAGAGATTATGTAGTATTTCATTGACGAAAACTAAGAAGCAAAGTGTCCAACAGAAGAAAGTTTCTGATGTGATTTCAAGTTTTGGAGATCTGAAGAGAGATCAGAAAGAACATAATGTTCAGAAAAATATAGTGAACTATGAGTCGACGCAGTCGTACATGTCTTCAGAAGATGGAGATGGAAAGAAAAAGAGGAATACAGTGGACCAGAAAGCTGTCGACAATGTTATGTGTCAAGGTCCCCCACTGAATTTCATAGAAAATTCTTCAAGTCTCAATCAATATGATAATGTGGATGCTAACGAAGCAACAGATATTGTGAAGATAAACACATCAAAATCAAAGTTTCTCAATCAAAAGTGCCCCAAAAAGCCTGGACTACAAAAAACGGGAGATGACACCTGCGGTGGTAATTTTCCAAAGAAATCCAAACGGCGTAACAAGGAGGAAACCAGTCCGAGAACGGATCCACCAGTAATACTTCGTTTTGATTCGGATCTATGGTTGCATGATACCTCACCGGGATCATTGGATTCTGACAATGACGATCAACTCGATTCCTATCAAAAATGACTTGGGGGCCGAACGCCGTTGTTTGACCTCTCGTTACCGAAATCTTCTTCGGAAGACGAGAATTGTTCATTTCGTTGGTTCTTCTTACACGTGGACCCGGAAAGAAAGGCTAGCGAAGTGACAAGAACTCTGTTTTTTGCTTACACGTGGACCCGGAAAGCAAAAATCAGTTTTCGTTGCCTCTAGTATAAGAATTGTCTGTTGCTACACGTGAACCCGGAAGCACAGTCAGTTTTTATTTGTCTCTTGTTGGAAATTGTGTGTGCTACACGTGAACCCGGAAGCACATTCAGTTTTCTCTGCCTCGTGTTACAAAAATTAAGTGTTGCTAAACGTGAACCCGGAAGCACACTCAATTTTTGTCAGTTTTACTGATTTCGGCACATAATTTTCAACGGAAACGTCGATTTTCCGGGAAAATTATTGATTTTTTTCGTCGGAAATTAATTTTCGGTGAAAATTTCGTGCTGAAACAGTAAAATTTTTCGAAAAGGCTAATATTTGAATTAAAATTTGGCAAAAACATTGCGAATTTCTAAAATTCAAGTATTTTCTTGTCGGAAAATTCAAATTGTTCGCAGAGAATAACTGTGTGTGAATTCTTCGGAGAAGCTGTTTCATTTCTTCGAAATAATCGTCATTTCATCGTGAATTTACTTCTTTTTCGTCAATATAGCCTTGCGAAATTGAATAATCAAGTATAATTTCCAGGGTAAACTCTATCATTGCGAGAAGATGGCGGACATCGACGAAGACGAAGCGACGAGAAGGGCTGAAGAAGAGGCGAATCGATTGGCTGAGGACGAAAGAATTCGACTGGAAAACGAATTGTTGGCAGAAGAACCAATGGAGGAAGGAGACGAAGAGAAACGAGTCCAGGAGGTGAGATTAGAGGAAATTGAAAAGGCTATCAATGAAACCTGCACTGACATCAAAAACCAGACAAAATTCAGCACGAAACAGTGTAGAGTATTGTTGTCGCCACTCATTGGTAAAGTTCTAGAAGTAGAAGAACAATTCCGTGGGAAAAAGAAAGAAAGTGAATTCTGGGAAAAGATGAATGTCAAAATGAATGAAACTGTTTTGTCATTGCAGAATGAATTGGAGAGAAAAAGTCAACAGCAGCCGCCGACGTCACTCGAGGAGCCAACAGCAACAAGTGTATTTTCCGGTCAATCGATACAAGGAAATCAAGAAAGAACGAAGATGGTGAGTTTGCTAGAAGCAAATGAGATTCATACCGAAGAGGAATTGAACAAGTTGTTTGAGAAATACGAACAACTGGAGTATGAATTGAGCGTCAAAGTGGAATATTTGCAGCGCTCTCAACGTCAAACGGACTCGTTTCGTTCGGAACTATGTCGATTGAAGGTCAAGTGCGATCAACAACAACAGAAGCTTCTCGCCGAAGAGGAAAAAGCAAAGAAGATGTCGGAAGAGTTGAAAACGAAGTATTCTAATCTTCGTGCAAATTCGTCGACTCGTTTCGGTGAGTGTAACCAGCAAACGGGGGAGCGAAAAGAAAGTACGCGTTACTATAATGCAGAAACTTCCGAAATCATTGACACTATTCCTCTGCAAGAATCGCGTGATTCTGGGAGAAATTGGAATCAAAGGATCGTTGAACAAAATGCTCAAAGAAGCATTATTGTTCATAATGAACATGAAATGTCAAACATGAATGCGCAATGGAGAATGGCACAAGCTCTGCCAGATCCTCCAGTATTCTCTGCAGGAAAAAATTCTGTTAATGCTGAAACTTTTGAGAGGGCATTCTACATGAAATACAGATTCTTCGATATTGAGGCTCAGAAAAACTTTCTTGAAACGAAATTCCTGTCTGGAAACGCGTTGACCGTGTATAAAGGGTTACCGGAGTCGGATAAAAATTCGGTTTCGCGTATTCTCGATGCCATCAAACGTCGGTTGAGTCAGTCGGAACCAGAAGAGTCGCGTCGTGCGAAAAGCAAATTTCAAGCGTTGAAATTGCACAAAGAGCAAACTGTTCAAGACTTTTGTCTTGTTATGGACGAAGTTGTTCGCATTGGTTACAAAGGAGTGCCTGAATACCAAATTTCGTCAATGAAAACAACAAAGTTGCTTGATGAAATGAGAGAGCACACTGTTTTTGAAGTTTTGCTTCAAATTCTGTGCTCACAGCTGAGAAATTGTCCTGTTGAGGAACAATATGAGTTGTGCCGAGTAGAAGCAACAATGTTTGATGAAGAATGGAGAAGTGGGAAAAAGAAAGCATCGCAAAATGAGATGAGAATGAACCGAGGGCAGTCGAATCAATATTCTAATAACGTGCAGCGCACAGGTTTTACACAAAACAATGCATCCGCCCCACAACAGTCCTCCAGAGTCAACAGATATACTCCGAACAGTCAATCGAATAGTTATCAATCTAATTCGGGAGCTGAGTCGAGCAGCAATCAATGCACATCAACTACTGGTCAACAACAAAATTTCAGTACAAGCAATGATTTGAATAATCAATGTGCTCCGAAAGGTTACATGTACAATGAGAAAAGTCCGGAATGTTGGAAGAATGTAGTCCATAGTTCTGATTCTGCTAATAACGCGTCGAGTAGTGCGTTGGGGTTTCGCAAATGTAGTGAGTGTAGTCTGACAGGTTGTCATGCATCTACATGTTCGAGAGCGCCTGGGTCAAATACATCAAAAGTGAAAAGTAATTCAACTATTGTTTGTTTCAGATGCGATCAGCAAGGACATATCGCTTCGAAGTGTCCGATACGGAATGCTTCGATACAAGAAGTTCGAGTAGCTCCGGAAATTCAGTCGACAGTGGAAAATCAGAAGTTCAAAATGAAGTCTGATACAAAATGTTCAAGTGATAAGGAATCAGAAAGGGAACTGATTGATCACGAAATGGAAACGAGAAATCTGTGTGAAGGGCAGAGTGTTGCTGCTAGTGTTTTCAAGAAAGATATGGTTATTGATGTGGACAGAGTGCCAATTAAAAGCATCAATTCCATAGAATTTTCTGTTATGAGTTCCGATGAGATGTTGCGTAGTGGGGATACAAAGGATGATGGACTTCAGACCTCCTGCACAAAACACGCGCATACAAAGGACAATAGTGGTGGTGTGAACAGGGAGTTCACAGAAGCCAATAGTCAGAAAAACGGATATTGTGATGAAGAGCATAAATCTGAAAGGGATCAGAGATTATGTAGTATTTCATTGACGAAAACTAAGAAGCAAAGTGTCCAACAGAAGAAAGTTTCTGATGTGATTTCAAGTTTTGGAGATCTGAAGAGAGATCAGAAAGAACATAATGTTCAGAAAAATATAGTGAACTATGAGTCGACGCAGTCGTACATGTCTTCAGAAGATGGAGATGGAAAGAAAAAGAGGAATACAGTGGACCAGAAAGCTGTCGACAATGTTATGTGTCAAGGTCCCCCACTGAATTTCATAGAAAATTCTTCAAGTCTCAATCAATATGATAATGTGGATGCTAACGAAGCAACAGATATTGTGAAGATAAACACATCAAAATCAAAGTTTCTCAATCAAAAGTGCCCCAAAAAGCCTGGACTACAAAAAACGGGAGATGACACCTGCGGTGGTAATTTTCCAAAGAAATCCAAACGGCGTAACAAGGAGGAAACCAGTCCGAGAACGGATCCACCAGTAATACTTCGTTTTGATTCGGATCTATGGTTGCATGATACCTCACCGGGATCATTGGATTCTGACAATGACGATCAACTCGATTCCTATCAAAAATGGAAAAGAGCTGTTCCAAAGATGTTCAAATCCCAAGTGGTGCCTCGTCCTCTGAAGGATCCACCAACTTCAACAAATCAATCGACTTGGAGTGACACCAAGTTCGAATCTGCCAAGGAGTCACCTCGTCCACTCAATGATCCACCGGATTCATGGATGGAGGATGTCAATTGGAGACGCATGCAGGAGGAGTATCGCCCTCGAAAGGACCCACCGAGCCCATATTGTCAACATGGTCATAGGAACCTACTTGGATGTCTTCAGTCTACGCAGTTCTTGCCGACTCCGATGTCTACGGTCAGCAGCTAGATTCTCTTCACTACCGGAGTTCTAATATAATAATCCTTTTATCTTTCTTATTTATTTATTTTTAGTCTATAGTTTTATTCCCCCCTTTCCAACGACGATATTATCCCCCATGTCCTTATCATTTTCTATAACTCTTTATCTACTTTTTATCATATTCTATATTTCTATAGTGTTTAAGTTAAACCCAAAAAAGCTCAATCTTTTGTATCTCCTAGTATCTTCACGAGTGTTCCGTGTCATTCATTAAAGCCACGGGAGAAGGGACTTGAAAGGACCCCGAGATGTCCGGTTTCTACCGGTTTTTTATCTCTAAAAAGTCTATAAAGTCACTCCAAGTCTTAGACTTGCCTTCATAACTCGCGGACTCAATGCAGTTGCGCTCTAGCGCATTGTATCTACTCTCCGGCGCGAACATGTAAAAGTGAAGAGAAAAGGAGAATTGTAATCATTCTTGAGCTTGGGGTCACCTAGAGTTAGGTGATTTTTACCCGTTTCAGTCAAGTTTCGCCCGTTTATACTTTTTGGGTGGTTTTTGTCACCTTTTTTCTATTGTTTTAATTGTCTAGTAGGGATTAGGTTTTATTCATTTCCCAACCTTTTTTGTGTAGCAATTGTCTTGTTGGCAATTGCATAAATTGAGATCAATAAAATAGTAGTTGACTCGAAAACTTGTGTTTATTGATTTTCTTGTCTTTTCGCTCATTGTCTGTTTACCAGAAGCTAGCGTGACACCGTTGTCACGTCTAACTTTCTGACTCCATTTTGTTCATTTTTGTTCATTTTTATTGAAAATTTAAATATTCTAATGTATTTATTCAACGGCTAAACTTGGAAGAGGTGGACGAATTATGATGGCCTAACTTTCGAAATATGAATAGATCAGTATTTCCCGCGGAGAATACACGAGAAAGTATATATGTCATGTGACTTTCAACATTTTGTAAAAAAAAAAAAGGCCTAGACTGTAGTGCGTGCGGAGACAACGTAAAGTTTTCCCTTTTTGTTTTTGGATGACGTCATCCATGTAGCAACAAGAGAAGAAAGAAGTAGGAGTACTATTCAACAACCAATTTATTTTGAAAAAAAAAAAGACGGTTTAAGTATCAGAGCTGAAGATGTGGTGGTGGTGGTGGAATGTAGCCGGGGATCATGCTTATCGACGTTGGGAATCCCGCCACAGCCGAGACAAAGTGCCAACGCCGGCATTCGGTACACACCGCAAAGGAGTCCTCTCGGTGCTTGACCGTGATTCGACCGACACACTCCTCACAACACGAATGGCCACAGCCTGAAAAGTACAGATGTTTTTGAACAGTTTTAAAAATGTGATATTTCTTACGTAGTGTTTTGGGCAGAACATCGGAATCGTATGGCCGAAGACACAGCATGCACTGCCTACTTGCTTCTCTTGCCGCAATATCTGCCCTAAACCATTCCAGCTGTTCTTGCTGCGTTCGAATTGTGTGCCGCAAGCCGGCATTCTGGACCATCACCGTCTAAATAAAACAGACTTTCTATTTTTAAGTTCAAAGTTGTTCGCTTACCCCCAGGCTTCTTTCCATGGCTGTTCTCTTCCTTTCCATGACTCTTTGCTTTTCTTTCAACGATGCCACCTCTCTCTCGTATCCCCGTTTGAAGGTGGCGCACTCTCTCGTCAAAACCTCCACCCGCTTTTCCAAAGCAGTCATTCTTTTCTTTGAAATGGCAGCTTTCTCCACGTCGGACAACACGCGCTGAGAAAGTGAAAATTATGTTCAAGATAACTATCAAAAAGTTTCTATTCGCCTCCCAGTTTCATTTTTCTTGACAATCAAAACCTCAAATTTTGCCACAAATCAGAGAAATTCTACAGGAAAAGTTCTGACAACTTTTCATGATCATGTAAAATACCAAGAAGAGTTTTGCCACTTGACAAGATATTCCTATTCTATGTTCCAAAATAAACTCATTTTTCATTGAAATCAATTGAGGGACCATTTAGGAGAACTTTCTGATCTATCTGCCTAAGTTTCATTGAACAGTTCAGTACAAAAAACGTCACATTCGACTACAAGCAAACACACACTCAGAGTTGCGGAGTGTTGTTAGTGAAAGTAACGGGAAACAGTAAAAGAGAATACTATATTCTATTCATTGTTTTTCAGTAAGAAACCATAATTTGATATTCAAACCTCAAACATACTGTTTTTTTTAAACTTTCTGGTCCTAATTTTATATAATTTCTAACTAACCTTCGGTTGATTTGGAGTTTGGCGGACAGTCGACGGCATTCTAGACAATCAAAAGCTTCAAGACAGCAATAGGCTTGTAATAGGCTTGTAATAAGGGGTAGATAGAGAGCTCTTTTTATAGCAGCAATGTGGGCGGAGACAGAGTTTACACTTATTTTTGGAACCCTGATAATTAATCATCAGCACCATTTTTGGATTGTTACAACGCACAGCGATGATTTAGGAATGAGTGTACGGACATGTATCTCTCGTCGAAAAAACCAAACGTGTACAATTGTGAAGAATACTGTAGAAAATTAGCAGGTTTGACATATTTTTGAGAAATTAAGCATTATCCAGACGCAACATGATATTTGGAATGAGCATCTTTGTAAATCTTGACGGTTCCAATAAGAGTCATTGTTTTGAAGGCATCTTCCAATAGCGGTAGCATATTTGGATGAGAAACATATTGAGGAAGAGGGGTGTAGATAGGAGTTTGGTTCATAACCGTAGGTTGAGGAGCCTGTTGATTGGGAATATCCGGTTCTGGAATTTGGGGTTCCAGGGAGCCGGGTGGAAGGGGCACCTCTTCTGGCTGGTCAAACATGTTAAAATGACAGCGGAGAAAATTTTTGAGAGTGGAAGGGCTTGAATATTTTGCTTTCACAGGACTTTAGGTGGTTTTTGACCCACTTTACCACAAATTCATCATTTTTGGCCAAATTTCTGGAAAATGGACTTCTGATTCCCTTGTTGCCATGTTTTCTTGTTTTTCTAAGTAGAAAATAAATACAATGATAGCCGCACACATTGGAGAGAAGGCCTTGAATCGGGAACTGAATCACTTTCGTCCATTTGACACAATTTTTCGTAAAAAAGTCCAAAAACTCGGTTTGAGGGTCACAACCACTACTATCAAAGAAATATCCATAATTACGATCGTCAATCCACAAAGCAACCCAATGTTCACCTTTTTCGGTACTTGGTGCTGTATTCCAAATAAACGAACAAGGTCTCCTTGAAATGATGGGATGGTGGTCACTCGGAAAAACACCACCAAAACTTTCTCTAGTTTGTCGGCATGTGCTTAGAAATTTCTCTAGTTGGATAGTGGAAAGAGACATTTTGTGACAACAGTTTATTGAAAGAAAAAGTTAGAAAAGACAGATACGGATCCAAATTGCTTCAACCGGATACAAACGGCCTACTGAATCACGCAAAAGTGGAGAATTGGGTTGATTTAGAGATATTTCGTATTTTTCTTCAAAATAGCGTTGAACACACACAAATCGTCTTTTAGCCGGTGGTTTAGGAATGATCATATTCACAAAATAATGATTTCTTGGGGTAGCGTCTCTGAAAATACTACTTTTATAGAATATTGTGCAATTTTCAACTTACAGACTAAGTTCCGACGTAAGATCGACAGACAGCCCATTACAACCATTCCACATTTTAAGAATATTCAAGTCGAGGAGGTGATAATTCATGGTACGTGTTTGATTGGGAGTAGAAAATGCAAGACGTCCAAACTTTTCCATTAGATGATTTGCCAAGTTCACATCGACACACTGAAAATTTGCAAAAGTTGTATATTTTCCGCCCCAAAAACAACATAACAACATCACCCCTTATTGAAAGCATGCCAAAGGGTCACAACAAGTGACCTGGAGGCAAAGCGTATTCAATATGCTTATACTTAAAATTGCACTTACCCCAACAGCTGGTGGCACATAGTCGGTGGGAATAACAATTGGACGATTTGTTCCCGGAAGCATGATACGACCACCCACCGTGTCACAACAAACGAAATGAACTTAACGAGGACCAGTCACGACCACGTTTCTGAACCCATCGACTTCATAAGATGCATCAAATTGTGACAAAACTATCGCATTTAGGCCACCTTTGGGTGTTTTTTGCGAAAAACGCATTTTCAGCTGTGTACTTCCACTTTTTTGAAGTTCCCAAGCATTTGAAGTATCAATTGGAGAAATGTTAAAAACAAAGAAAGTATAGCCTGTTCGGAACATTTTGTAGGAAATCTTGGGACACGACTTGTTTGAAACACAACCAAGTTCTTCGTACATTCGGGTGAACGCTTCGGCATAGTTTTTGTTCGAAAAGTCACAGTTGATAGGTTGAGGAGGGTACATAACACCTCCCGCGTCAAGTTGAATTTCCGAAACATGGTAGTGGTCTAAATTTAGAGAATCTTTTGTGACAGAATTTTCCGGGTTGAGCAAGCCAATGATAACGCGTCTTGGAATTATATCGTGATAAATGGTGTTGAATGGCAAATCTAGACGCCCTTCAGGAATTGAAATAATTTTGACTTTGGAAATAGTAAAAGGGTACAAGGCGGGTGTTGTTCTAAGACGATTTTCCAAAGCTATGGCAGCTGATGAAACTACATCGATAGCCCGCATGTGAAGTTTCAAGTCAGAAATTTCCAATTGGGCTTTAGTGGCCTTTGCAGCTTCAAGACAAAATTCGTCAGAGTTCCGATAGAATGTCAATGTAATATTCACATGAGGAACCAATAGTTTTTCTGTTTGGAATACTTCCAAAAGTACAGGAGCGCACACATCCAGTTCTTTTGTAGAACTGAGAATTCGCCCATCTTGAGATCCGTCAGGATCACACCAGCCAGCAGCGGTCAACAATCCTCCTTTTGTGTCCCCATTTTCTCCGAATAGTGTATGTATATAACTCTTATAGTCATAATTATTTGAATCATATACTATCACATTGTTGAAAAAAAGTTTCACTTGGTTGAAGAAGGTTGCACCAATAAAATTTGTGTGGGAAATAACGTTTGCGTCCACACCATTTGTAGCGGCTTCAACATTTTTCAGAGAAAGTTTGAAACTCACATAAGTCTTGTTGAGTTGGAAGAAGTGAGCACTGTCATGAACATTAAAAGTATAGGAAATTCCGGAATCCACTGGATTTGTCGGGGTATAAGTCATCCATTGTCCTTTGTTGAATGCGACCTGACTAGGTGGGGTATCAAAAATACAAAGATTTGAAGGAGCACTCGGTGCGCTTTTGTTACTCATCAATTTGGCCATTTTCCAAAAATATCAGTTTTCCGCGAAGATGATTTTGGCAGAGATCGTTTTTTGGTGTTTGTTCGTTTTCTTGCCACTTTCGAAGATTTTCGCTTTCTTCCTCCCTTTTTCACTTTTCGCGTCTTTTTGATACTTTTGCGGGTATGACGGATATTTTTTCTCTTTATACGTCCACCAGACTGTTCCAACTTGTTGATTGCACGATTGACAAGAGAATTATAAGAATCAGAAGCGTTTTTAGACAAAGACTGTTTGAAAGAATCACCAGCCACTACGTCGTTTGCAACACGAAGTGATGAATCCATAACTTCACGACCCATGGAGACTCCTATTCGTTTTAGCAAGGGAACAGCGGAAATGAAGAGTTTTCCGAGTAATTGAGAGAAAGGGCCGTTTCCACGCTGGTAAAGACTTCCGGCACGAAATCCACCAGAACCGGTCTGATCGAGGTCATTTTCAAAGAAATGGACCCAATCAACAGAATTGTCAGGATCAAAGTAAATAAGCATTTGTAAACTCGAGAATTGCAGAAATTATACGGTCTCACGTTTGTTTCAACCATCAAAAGATAAACTGATAGGACGAAAGTGAAGAACGATCACAATCTTCCCAGAGTTAAATGGAATGAAATGATTACGATCGTTTTTGATTTGAATGCCAATCTGGTTCATCTCTTTGCAACGTACTGGCACATATAGTGGGGTTATGAACGATTGTTCAACATTTCCCACGTTTTGCGAACTTATGCTGATAATCTTCAAAAGTGGTACTTTCATGTGACTAACAGTCTGCGGCTCCACTAATCCTTCAGAATAGATATACATCAAGTCGGAACCAGAAAACATTGAATATTGTCCATGTTTAGGGAATTTGTCACAAATTTTATCAATTCCCAGGAAATAACTGAGACGATCCGAAAACTCCACTTTTGACACTTTTTCCGTTTTTTCGCACGTCACTCGCTTGAATGTTTGATCATAGGTAAATAAAAAGGCATCAGGTTTTGAGGCATTTGTTAGAGTTTTCAAAGATTTGTTCAGTGTTTGATTCAAAATATCGATAAGTTCGGAAGGTGATGTAAAAGAACAATTTGGAACTTTGCACTTGACAACCTTCTTTTCGTACCAAACCAGGAACTCATTTTCGTAATTTCCATTTGATTCCAAGTTTTTTCATATCAAATCATGTGATGTCGGATAAATTATGGAAGTCAAAGCAACTTCATAAGGTTTGTTGAAATTGATAGAAGATGGAAGACTTGTCTTGAAATTGGAAATTGTAGACTCGATTTGAGCATTACTGACCAAAGTGATATAAAAGTCAGTCATTCTTTGATTTTTGGGTTAGGTAGCAAATATCCGATACAAGATCCAAGAATAATTAGCCACTGTTGGTGTTGGGGATAGTCAAGAGTACAAATTTTATATAAAGCAACAAGAGTGACAATGTAAATTATTAACACTTGTGACACAAATACAAGCAATGCTTTGGAACAATGAGTGTTTCCACAAGACCACTTCGGCCCGTCCATAAATGAGAAATGAACAAACAGAGAAACAAAATATTCAAAATCCCAGAAAAACTCCAATTATCTTGATATTTTCCAAAATATCACTAATCATCTGGTTTTCTGTACAACACCATCTCTTCTTCATACCATATGCCATCTACTTCGTTTTCCTCCACATCTGCCAAAATGTAAACAGGAATGTCGTATTCGATTATTCTGACAACTTTGAACACTTCACTAGTCCATTTTGCCCTTGTACCTTTCGCAAAGGGAGAATTTTCCAAAAGTACTCTAACAGGATCACCAATTTTATACTTTGGAGAACGAGATTGAACAGTTCCGTATAGACGGTTCCAAATCTTTTGTGAATTATTGCTTGTGACTTTATTGGGACTTGTTCCAATTGAGTCCATGTAAGTATCGTTCAAACCATCAACAACATCACTTAACACTCTTGTCCATTCAAAACTATCTGTAGCAGTAAACCACTTTTCCAACTTGTTCTTTATTCTCATAATTGCATTTTCAGCATAACATGCCTTCACATTTGTATTTTTCGGGTTCATGTGACAAATTCCTAGTGATCGAACAAATTTTTGAAATGTTTTCCCCATAAATTCGGTACCTGAAATGAAAATAGCAAATTTCAATAGTTTTCAAAATACGATTACCTTTATCAGTATATAAACGTGCGGGAATTCTCCAACTGGAATGCAAAATGTCTTCATAAGCCGTAGTGACGGTTGAACATTCTTTGTTTTTTAGAGATCGCGCAAATACATACCGACTAAAAACATCAACAACCACCAGTATGTAACAAAATCCCTTGTTATATCTTTTGAGAGTGGGTAACATTGCGAGATCGGCCATATGGTGACTGTCGGGACCTGTGGCCACCCAAGGATTGTGTTGAATATGTCTCGCTTTTGGAAAGTGTCGAGTGTAAGCATTGTTTGTATGAAGATAGGCAACAACTTCTTTTCGAGTAATTCGACGATCAACTTTTCTGGCAGCTGCGAGTAAATTTGAAACACCATTGTTTTAAATTTGAAACACCAATTGAAACACCCTATGTTACCTCAAAATGAAGAAACACCCTCTTTTCTGCAAAATTTGCCAAGTGTTGAGACAGCAGGTGTTGAAGAAGAAAAGGAGGAAGAAATGCTAAACGATGATGTATTTCTTCCAGCCACACCGATAACTCCAAAAAGACCTATAACTATAAGAACGTCAACAGGTTCAAGAACACCAAGGTCTCCAAAACCAATTAGTGGATCCGAGGCAAAAGCGGAATTACTAGAACATTTGAAAACAAACCCACAAATTTTTCGATTTCAGGACACTTCATCGCTTTTATATGTGAATGACACAAAAATTCCAACTTTCACTCTAAACCGTATTCTGAATGATTTTTCGAGCATTACTCCTCTTCCCGGTGCTTGTCCCAACTTTCCTATTTTAACTCAAGCTCTCAAACAATCAGGATTTCCTGAGAAATTCATTCTCAATCCGCGACGCAAGTACCCAACCCGTTCCAGTCTAAGAAGTTTTTCTGTTAAAGCATGGAGACATTAAATACAAAATTATTGGAGAAGTTATATAATGATCCGAAAAAAGGTTTCCGTGGTGTTTCAAATTTACTCGCAGCTGCCAGAAAAGTTGATCGTCGAATTACTCGAAAAGAAGTTGTTGCCTATCTTCATACAAACAATGCTTACACTCGACACTTTCCAAAAGCGAGACATATTCAACACAATCCTTGGGTGGCCACAGGTCCCGACAGTCACCATATGGCCGATCTCGCAATGTTACCCACTCTCAAAAGATATAACAAGGGATTTTGTTACATACTGGTGGTTGTTGATGTTTTTAGTCGGTATGTATTTGCGCGATCTCTAAAAAACAAAGAATGTTCAACCGTCACTACGGCTTATGAAGACATTTTGCATTCCAGTTGGAGAATTCCCGCACGTTTATATACTGATAAAGGTAATCGTATTTTGAAAACTATTGAAATTTGCTATTTTCATTTCAGGTACCGAATTTATGGGGAAAACATTTCAAAAATTTGTTCGATCACTAGGAATTTGTCACATGAACCCGAAAAATACAAATGTGAAGGCATGTTATGCTGAAAATGCAATTATGAGAATAAAGAACAAGTTGGAAAAGTGGTTTACTGCTACAGATAGTTTTGAATGGACAAGAGTGTTAAGTGATGTTGTTGATGGTTTGAACGATACTTACATGGACTCAATTGGAACAAGTCCCAATAAAGTCACAAGCAATAATTCACAAAAGATTTGGAACCGTCTATACGGAACTGTTCAATCTCGTTCTCCAAAGTATAAAATTGGTGATCCTGTTAGAGTACTTTTGGAAAATTCTCCCTTTGCGAAAGGTACAAGGGCAAAATGGACTAGTGAAGTGTTCAAAGTTGTCAGAATAATCGAATACGACATTCCTGTTTACATTTTGGCAGATGTGGAGGAAAACGAAGTAGATGGCATATGGTATGAAGAAGAGATGGTGTTGTACAGAAAACCAGATGATTAGTGATATTTTGGAAAATATCAAGATAATTGGAGTTTTTCTGGGATTTTGAATATTTTGTTTCTCTGTTTGTTCATTTCTCATTTATGGACGGGCCGAAGTGGTCTTGTGGAAACACTCATTGTTCCAAAGCATTGCTTGTATTTGTGTCACAAGTGTTAATAATTTACATTGTCACTCTTGTTGCTTTATATAAAATTTGTACTCTTGACTATCCCCAACACCAACAGTGGCTAATTATTCTTGGATCTTGTATCGGATATTTGCTACCTAACCCAAAAATCAAAGAATGACTGACTTTTATATCACTTTGGTCAGTAATGCTCAAATCGAGTCTACAATTTCCAATTTCAAGACAAGTCTTCCATCTTCTATCAATTTCAACAAACCTTATGAAGTTGCTTTGACTTCCATAATTTATCCGACATCACATGATTTGATATCAAAAAACTTGGAATCAAATGGAAATTACGAAAATGAGTTCCTGGTTTGGTACGAAAAGAAGGTTGTCAAGTGCAAAGTTCCAAATTGTTCTTTTACATCACCTTCCGAACTTATCGATATTTTGAATCAAACACTGAACAAATCTTTGAAAACTCTAACAAATGCCTCAAAACCTGATGCCTTTTTATTTACCTATGATCAAACATTCAAGCGAGTGACGTGCGAAAAAACGGAAAAAGTGTCAAAAGTGGAGTTTTCGGATCGTCTCAGTTATTTCCTGGGAATTGATAAAATTTGTGACAAATTCCCTAAACATGGACAATATTCAATGTTTTCTGGTTCCGACTTGATGTATATCTATTCTGAAGGATTAGTGGAGCCGCAGACTGTTAGTCACATGAAAGTACCACTTTTGAAGATTATCAGCATAAGTTCGCAAAACGTGGGAAATGTTGAACAATCGTTCATAACCCCACTATATGTGCCAGTACGTTGCAAAGAGATGAACCAGATTGGCATTCAAATCAAAAACGATCGTAATCATTTCATTCCATTTAACTCTGGGAAGATTGTGATCGTTCTTCACTTTCGTCCTATCAGTTTATCTTTTGATGGTTGAAACAAACGTGAGACCGTATAATTTCTGCAATTCTCGAGTTTACAAATGCTTATTTACTTTGATCCTGACAATTCTGTTGATTGGGTCCATTTCTTTGAAAATGACCTCGATCAGACCGGTTCTGGTGGATTTCGTGCCGGAAGTCTTTACCAGCGTGGAAACGGCCCTTTCTCTCAATTACTCGGAAAACTCTTCATTTCCGCTGTTCCCTTGCTAAAACGAATAGGAGTCTCCATGGGTCGTGAAGTTATGGATTCATCACTTCGTGTTGCAAACGACGTAGTGGCTGGTGATTCTTTCAAACAGTCTTTGTCTAAAAACGCTTCTGATTCTTATAATTCTCTTGTCAATCGTGCAATCAACAAGTTGGAACAGTCTGGTGGACGTATAAAGAGAAAAAATATCCGTCATACCCGCAAAAGTATCAAAAAGACGCGAAAAGTGAAAAAGGGAGGAAGAAAGCGAAAATCTTCGAAAGTGGCAAGAAAACGAACAAACACCAAAAAACGATCTCTGCCAAAATCATCTTCGCGGAAAACTGATATTTTTGGAAAATGGCCAAATTGATGAGTAACAAAAGCGCACCGAGTGCTCCTTCAAATCTTTGTATTTTTGATACCCCACCTAGTCAGGTCGCATTCAACAAAGGACAATGGATGACTTATACCCCGACAAATCCAGTGGATTCCGGAACTTCCTATACTTTTAATGTTCATGACAGTGCTCACTTCTTCCAACTCAACAAGACTTATGTGAGTTTCAAACTTTCTCTGAAAAATGTTGAAGCCGCTACAAATGGTGTGGACGCAAACGTTATTTCCCACACAAATTTTATTGGTGCAACCTTCTTCAACCAAGTGAAACTTTTTTTCAACAATGTGATAGTATATGATTCAAATAATTATGACTATAAGAGTTATATACATACACTATTCGGAGAAAATGGGGACACAAAAGGAGGATTGTTGACCGCTGCTGGCTGGTGTGATCCTGACGGATCTCAAGATGGGCGAATTCTCAGTTCTACAAAAGAACTGGATGTGTGCGCTCCTGTACTTTTGGAAGTATTCCAAACAGAAAAACTATTGGTTCCTCATGTGAATATTACATTGACATTCTATCGGAACTCTGACGAATTTTGTCTTGAAGCTGCAAAGGCCACTAAAGCCCAATTGGAAATTTCTGACTTGAAACTTCACATGCGGGCTATCGATGTAGTTTCATCAGCTGCCATAGCTTTGGAAAATCGTCTTAGAACAACACCCGCCTTGTACCCTTTTACTATTTCCAAAGTCAAAATTATTTCAATTCCTGAAGGGCGTCTAGATTTGCCATTCAACACCATTTATCACGATATAATTCCAAGACGCGTTATCATTGGCTTGCTCAACCCGGAAAATTCTGTCACAAAAGATTCTCTAAATTTAGACCACTACCATGTTTCGGAAATTCAACTTGACGCGGGAGGTGTTATGTACCCTCCTCAACCTATCAACTGTGACTTTTCGAACAAAAACTATGCCGAAGCGTTCACCCGAATGTACGAAGAACTTGGTTGTGTTTCAAACAAGTCGTGTCCCAAGATTTCCTACAAAATGTTCCGAACAGGCTATACTTTCTTTGTTTTTAACATTTCTCCAATTGATACTTCAAATGCTTGGGAACTTCAAAAAAGTGGAAGTACACAGCTGAAAATGCGTTTTTCGCAAAAAAACACCCAAAGGTGGCCTAAATGCGATAGTTTTGTCACAATTTGATGCATCTTATGAAGTCGATGGGTTCAGAAACGTGGTCGTGACTGGTCCTCGTTAAGTTCATTTCGTTTGTTGTGACACGGTGGGTGGTCGTATCATGCTTCCGGGAACAAATCGTCCAATTGTTATTCCCACCGACTATGTGCCACCAGCTGTTGGGGTAAGTGCAATTTTAAGTATAAGCATATTGAATACGCTTTGCCTCCAGGTCACTTGTTGTGACCCTTTGGCATGCTTTCAATAAGGGGTGATGTTGTTATGTTGTTTTTGGGGCGGAAAATATACAACTTTTGCAAATTTTCAGTGTGTCGATGTGAACTTGGCAAATCATCTAATGGAAAAGTTTGGACGTCTTGCATTTTCTACTCCCAATCAAACACGTACCATGAATTATCACCTCCTCGACTTGAATATTCTTAAAATGTGGAATGGTTGTAATGGGCTGTCTGTCGATCTTACGTCGGAACTTAGTCTGTAAGTTGAAAATTGCACAATATTCTATAAAAGTAGTATTTTCAGAGACGCTACCCCAAGAAATCATTATTTTGTGAATATGATCATTCCTAAACCACCGGCTAAAAGACGATTTGTGTGTGTTCAACGCTATTTTGAAGAAAAATACGAAATATCTCTAAATCAACCCAATTCTCCACTTTTGCGTGATTCAGTAGGCCGTTTGTATCCGGTTGAAGCAATTTGGATCCGTATCTGTCTTTTCTAACTTTTTCTTTCAATAAACTGTTGTCACAAAATGTCTCTTTCCACTATCCAACTAGAGAAATTTCTAAGCACATGCCGACAAACTAGAGAAAGTTTTGGTGGTGTTTTTCCGAGTGACCACCATCCCATCATTTCAAGGAGACCTTGTTCGTTTATTTGGAATACAGCACCAAGTACCGAAAAAGGTGAACATTGGGTTGCTTTGTGGATTGACGATCGTAATTATGGATATTTCTTTGATAGTAGTGGTTGTGACCCTCAAACCGAGTTTTTGGACTTTTTTACGAAAAATTGTGTCAAATGGACGAAAGTGATTCAGTTCCCGATTCAAGGCCTTCTCTCCAATGTGTGCGGCTATCATTGTATTTATTTTCTACTTAGAAAAACAAGAAAACATGGCAACAAGGGAATCAGAAGTCCATTTTCCAGAAATTTGGCCAAAAATGATGAATTTGTGGTAAAGTGGGTCAAAAACCACCTAAAGTCCTGTGAAAGCAAAATATTCAAGCCCTTCCACTCTCAAAAATTTTCTCCGCTGTCATTTTAACATGTTTGACCAGCCAGAAGAGGTGCCCCTTCCACCCGGCTCCCTGGAACCCCAAATTCCAGAACCGGATATTCCCAATCAACAGGCTCCTCAACCTACGGTTATGAACCAAACTCCTATCTACACCCCTCTTCCTCAATATGTTTCTCATCCAAATATGCTACCGCTATTGGAAGATGCCTTCAAAACAATGACTCTTATTGGAACCGTCAAGATTTACAAAGATGCTCATTCCAAATATCATGTTGCGTCTGGATAATGCTTAATTTCTCAAAAATATGTCAAACCTGCTAATTTTCTACAGTATTCTTCACAATTGTACACGTTTGGTTTTTTCGACGAGAGATACATGTCCGTACACTCATTCCTAAATCATCGCTGTGCGTTGTAACAATCCAAAAATGGTGCTGATGATTAATTATCAGGGTTCCAAAAAATAAGTGTAAACTCTGTCTCCGCCCACATTGCTGCTATAAAAAGAGCTCTCTATCTACCCCTTATTACAAGCCTATTACAAGCCTATTGCTGTCTTGAAGCTTTTGATTGTCTAGAATGCCGTCGACTGTCCGCCAAACTCCAAATCAACCGAAGGTTAGTTAGAAATTATATAAAATTAGGACCAGAAAGTTTAAAAAAAACAGTATGTTTGAGGTTTGAATATCAAATTATGGTTTCTTACTGAAAAACAATGAATAGAATATAGTATTCTCTTTTACTGTTTCCCGTTACTTTCACTAACAACACTCCGCAACTCTGAGTGTGTGTTTGCTTGTAGTCGAATGTGACGTTTTTTGTACTGAACTGTTCAATGAAACTTAGGCAGATAGATCAGAAAGTTCTCCTAGATGGTCCCTCAATTGATTTCAATGAAAAATGAGTTTATTTTGGAACATAGAATAGGAATATCTTGTCAAGTGGCAAAACTCTTCTTGGTATTTTACATGATCATGAAAAGTTGTCAGAACTTTTCCTGTAGAATTTCTCTGATTTGTGGCAAAATTTGAGGTTTTGATTGTCAAGAAAAATGAAACTGGGAGGCGAATAGAAACTTTTTGATAGTTATCTTGAACATAATTTTCACTTTCTCAGCGCGTGTTGTCCGACGTGGAGAAAGCTGCCATTTCAAAGAAAAGAATGACTGCTTTGGAAAAGCGGGTGGAGGTTTTGACGAGAGAGTGCGCCACCTTCAAACGGGGATACGAGAGAGAGGTGGCATCGTTGAAAGAAAAGCAAAGAGTCATGGAAAGGAAGAGAACAGCCATGGAAAGAAGCCTGGGGGTAAGCGAACAACTTTGAACTTAAAAATAGAAAGTCTGTTTTATTTAGACGGTGATGGTCCAGAATGCCGGCTTGCGGCACACAATTCGAACGCAGCAAGAACAGCTGGAATGGTTTAGGGCAGATATTGCGGCAAGAGAAGCAAGTAGGCAGTGCATGCTGTGTCTTCGGCCATACGATTCCGATGTTCTGCCCAAAACACTACGTAAGAAATATCACATTTTTAAAACTGTTCAAAAACATCTGTACTTTTCAGGCTGTGGCCATTCGTGTTGTGAGGAGTGTGTCGGTCGAATCACGGTCAAGCACCGAGAGGACTCCTTTGCGGTGTGTACCGAATGCCGGCGTTGGCACTTTGTCTCGGCTGTGGCGGGATTCCCAACGTCGATAAGCATGATCCCCGGCTACATTCCACCACCACCACCACATCTTCAGCTCTGATACTTAAACCGTCTTTTTTTTTTTCAAAATAAATTGGTTGTTGAATAGTACTCCTACTTCTTTCTTCTCTTGTTGCTACATGGATGACGTCATCCAAAAACAAAAAGGGAAAACTTTACGTTGTCTCCGCACGCACTACAGTCTAGGCCTTTTTTTTTTTTACAAAATGTTGAAAGTCACATGACATATATACTTTCTCGTGTATTCTCCGCGGGAAATACTGATCTATTCATATTTCGAAAGTTAGGCCATCATAATTCGTCCACCTCTTCCAAGTTTAGCCGTTGAATAAATACATTAGAATATTTAAATTTTCAATAAAAATGAACAAAAATGAACAAAATGGAGTCAGAAAGTTAGACGTGACAACGGTGTCACGCTAGCTTCTGGTAAACAGACAATGAGCGAAAAGACAAGAAAATCAATAAACACAAGTTTTCGAGTCAACTACTATTTTATTGATCTCAATTTATGCAATTGCCAACAAGACAATTGCTACACAAAAAAGGTTGGGAAATGAATAAAACCTAATCCCTACTAGACAATTAAAACAATAGAAAAAAGGTGACAAAAACCACCCAAAAAGTATAAACGGGCGAAACTTGACTGAAACGGGTAAAAATCACCTAACTCTAGGTGACCCCAAGCTCAAGAATGATTACAATTCTCCTTTTCTCTTCACTTTTACATGTTCGCGCCGGAGAGTAGATACAATGCGCTAGAGCGCAACTGCATTGAGTCCGCGAGTTATGAAGGCAAGTCTAAGACTTGGAGTGACTTTATAGACTTTTTAGAGATAAAAAACCGGTAGAAACCGGACATCTCGGGGTCCTTTCAAGTTCCTTCTCCCGTGGCTTTAATGAATGACACGGAACACTCGTGAAGATACTAGGAGATACAAAAGATTGAGCTTTTTTGGGTTTAACTTAAACACTATAGAAATATAGAATATGATAAAAAGTAGATAAAGAGTTATAGAAAATGATAAGGACATGGGGGATAATATCGTCGTTGGAAAGGGGGGAATAAAACTATAGACTAAAAATAAATAAATAAGAAAGATAAAAGGATTATTATATTAGAACTCCGGTAGTGAAGAGAATCTAGCTGCTGACCGTAGACATCGGAGTCGGCAAGAACTGCGTAGACTGAAGACATCCAAGTAGGTTCCTATGACCATGTTGACAATATGGGCTCGGTGGGTCCTTTCGAGGGCGATACTCCTCCTGCATGCGTCTCCAATTGACATCCTCCATCCATGAATCCGGTGGATCATTGAGTGGACGAGGTGACTCCTTGGCAGATTCGAACTTGGTGTCACTCCAAGTCGATTGATTTGTTGAAGTTGGTGGATCCTTCAGAGGACGAGGCACCACTTGGGATTTGAACATCTTTGGAACAGCTCTTTTCCATTTTTGATAGGAATCGAGTTGATCGTCATTGTCAGAATCCAATGATCCCGGTGAGGTATCATGCAACCATAGATCCGAATCAAAACGAAGTATTACTGGTGGATCCGTTCTCGGACTGGTTTCCTCCTTGTTACGCCGTTTGGATTTCTTTGGAAAATTACCACCGCAGGTGTCATCTCCCGTTTTTTGTAGTCCAGGCTTTTTGGGGCACTTTTGATTGAGAAACTTTGATTTTGATGTGTTTATCTTCACAATATCTGTTGCTTCGTTAGCATCCACATTATCATATTGATTGAGACTTGAAGAATTTTCTATGAAATTCAGTGGGGGACCTTGACACATAACATTGTCGACAGCTTTCTGGTCCACTGTATTCCTCTTTTTCTTTCCATCTCCATCTTCTGAAGACATGTACGACTGCGTCGACTCATAGTTCACTATATTTTTCTGAACATTATGTTCTTTCTGATCTCTCTTCAGATCTCCAAAACTTGAAATCACATCAGAAACTTTCTTCTGTTGGACACTTTGCTTCTTAGTTTTCGTCAATGAAATACTACATAATCTCTGATCCCTTTCAGATTTATGCTCTTCATCACAATATCCGTTTTTCTGACTATTGGCTTCTGTGAACTCCCTGTTCACACCACCACTATTGTCCTTTGTATGCGCGTGTTTTGTGCAGGAGGTCTGAAGTCCATCATCCTTTGTATCCCCACTACGCAACATCTCATCGGAACTCATAACAGAAAATTCTATGGAATTGATGCTTTTAATTGGCACTCTGTCCACATCAATAACCATATCTTTCTTGAAAACACTAGCAGCAACACTCTGCCCTTCACACAGATTTCTCGTTTCCATTTCGTGATCAATCAGTTCCCTTTCTGATTCCTTATCACTTGAACATTTTGTATCAGACTTCATTTTGAACTTCTGATTTTCCACTGTCGACTGAATTTCCGGAGCTACTCGAACTTCTTGTATCGAAGCATTCCGTATCGGACACTTCGAAGCGATATGTCCTTGCTGATCGCATCTGAAACAAACAATAGTTGAATTACTTTTCACTTTTGATGTATTTGACCCAGGCGCTCTCGAACATGTAGGTGCATGACAACCTGTCAGACTACACTCACTACATTTGCGAAACCCCAACGCACTACTCGACGCGTTATTAGCAGAATCAGAACTATGGACTACATTCTTCCAACATTCCGGACTTTTCTCATTGTACATGTAACCTTTCGGAGCACATTGATTATTCAAATCATTGCTTGTACTGAAATTTTGTTGTTGACCAGTAGTTGATGTGCATTGATTGCTGCTCGACTCAGCTCCCGAATTAGATTGATAACTATTCGATTGACTGTTCGGAGTATATCTGTTGACTCTGGAGGACTGTTGTGGGGCGGATGCATTGTTTTGTGTAAAACCTGTGCGCTGCACGTTATTAGAATATTGATTCGACTGCCCTCGGTTCATTCTCATCTCATTTTGCGATGCTTTCTTTTTCCCACTTCTCCATTCTTCATCAAACATTGTTGCTTCTACTCGGCACAACTCATATTGTTCCTCAACAGGACAATTTCTCAGCTGTGAGCACAGAATTTGAAGCAAAACTTCAAAAACAGTGTGCTCTCTCATTTCATCAAGCAACTTTGTTGTTTTCATTGACGAAATTTGGTATTCAGGCACTCCTTTGTAACCAATGCGAACAACTTCGTCCATAACAAGACAAAAGTCTTGAACAGTTTGCTCTTTGTGCAATTTCAACGCTTGAAATTTGCTTTTCGCACGACGCGACTCTTCTGGTTCCGACTGACTCAACCGACGTTTGATGGCATCGAGAATACGCGAAACCGAATTTTTATCCGACTCCGGTAACCCTTTATACACGGTCAACGCGTTTCCAGACAGGAATTTCGTTTCAAGAAAGTTTTTCTGAGCCTCAATATCGAAGAATCTGTATTTCATGTAGAATGCCCTCTCAAAAGTTTCAGCATTAACAGAATTTTTTCCTGCAGAGAATACTGGAGGATCTGGCAGAGCTTGTGCCATTCTCCATTGCGCATTCATGTTTGACATTTCATGTTCATTATGAACAATAATGCTTCTTTGAGCATTTTGTTCAACGATCCTTTGATTCCAATTTCTCCCAGAATCACGCGATTCTTGCAGAGGAATAGTGTCAATGATTTCGGAAGTTTCTGCATTATAGTAACGCGTACTTTCTTTTCGCTCCCCCGTTTGCTGGTTACACTCACCGAAACGAGTCGACGAATTTGCACGAAGATTAGAATACTTCGTTTTCAACTCTTCCGACATCTTCTTTGCTTTTTCCTCTTCGGCGAGAAGCTTCTGTTGTTGTTGATCGCACTTGACCTTCAATCGACATAGTTCCGAACGAAACGAGTCCGTTTGACGTTGAGAGCGCTGCAAATATTCCACTTTGACGCTCAATTCATACTCCAGTTGTTCGTATTTCTCAAACAACTTGTTCAATTCCTCTTCGGTATGAATCTCATTTGCTTCTAGCAAACTCACCATCTTCGTTCTTTCTTGATTTCCTTGTATCGATTGACCGGAAAATACACTTGTTGCTGTTGGCTCCTCGAGTGACGTCGGCGGCTGCTGTTGACTTTTTCTCTCCAATTCATTCTGCAATGACAAAACAGTTTCATTCATTTTGACATTCATCTTTTCCCAGAATTCACTTTCTTTCTTTTTCCCACGGAATTGTTCTTCTACTTCTAGAACTTTACCAATGAGTGGCGACAACAATACTCTACACTGTTTCGTGCTGAATTTTGTCTGGTTTTTGATGTCAGTGCAGGTTTCATTGATAGCCTTTTCAATTTCCTCTAATCTCACCTCCTGGACTCGTTTCTCTTCGTCTCCTTCCTCCATTGGTTCTTCTGCCAACAATTCGTTTTCCAGTCGAATTCTTTCGTCCTCAGCCAATCGATTCGCCTCTTCTTCAGCCCTTCTCGTCGCTTCGTCTTCGTCGATGTCCGCCATCTTCTCGCAATGATAGAGTTTACCCTGGAAATTATACTTGATTATTCAATTTCGCAAGGCTATATTGACGAAAAAGAAGTAAATTCACGATGAAATGACGATTATTTCGAAGAAATGAAACAGCTTCTCCGAAGAATTCACACACAGTTATTCTCTGCGAACAATTTGAATTTTCCGACAAGAAAATACTTGAATTTTAGAAATTCGCAATGTTTTTGCCAAATTTTAATTCAAATATTAGCCTTTTCGAAAAATTTTACTGTTTCAGCACGAAATTTTCACCGAAAATTAATTTCCGACGAAAAAAATCAATAATTTTCCCGGAAAATCGACGTTTCCGTTGAAAATTATGTGCCGAAATCAGTAAAACTGACAAAAATTGAGTGTGCTTCCGGGTTCACGTTTAGCAACACTTAATTTTTGTAACACGAGGCAGAGAAAACTGAATGTGCTTCCGGGTTCACGTGTAGCACACACAATTTCCAACAAGAGACAAATAAAAACTGACTGTGCTTCCGGGTTCACGTGTAGCAACAGACAATTCTTATACTAGAGGCAACGAAAACTGATTTTTGCTTTCCGGGTCCACGTGTAAGCAAAAAACAGAGTTCTTGTCACTTCGCTAGCCTTTCTTTCCGGGTCCACGTGTAAGAAGAACCAACGAAATGAACAATTCTCGTCTTCCGAAGAAGATTTCGGTAACGAGAGGTCAAACAACGGCGTTCGGCCCCCAAGTCATTTTTGATAGGAATCGAGTTGATCGTCATTGTCAGAATCCAATGATCCCGGTGAGGTATCATGCAACCATAGATCCGAATCAAAACGAAGTATTACTGGTGGATCCGTTCTCGGACTGGTTTCCTCCTTGTTACGCCGTTTGGATTTCTTTGGAAAATTACCACCGCAGGTGTCATCTCCCGTTTTTTGTAGTCCAGGCTTTTTGGGGCACTTTTGATTGAGAAACTTTGATTTTGATGTGTTTATCTTCACAATATCTGTTGCTTCGTTAGCATCGATGTTTTTCCTTTGCAAGTGTGAGTTTTTCTTTCCATTTTCACAAATTTTCTCTCAATTTTAGTGTGCGCAAAGGAAGGAAATCAGGAGAAATGCACACATTCCGACGAAGAACGGTCTTTCACCGGAACCTTCACCACCGTGGAGCTGAAAAAAGCATTGAGTCTCGGATACAAGATCGTCGAGGTGTACCATGGAATCAAGTATGAGAAGTGGGTCAAGAATGATGCCAGTGGAAAAGGCGGGCTTTTCACTTCTTATATTGATACGATGATGAAGGCGAAGATTGTAAGTTTTTCCGACGAAATAATATTTCGTAATTTTGAAAATTTTTCAGTATAGCAGTGGATGGCCCTCCGATGTGGTCACCGATGCAGAAAAATTGGAATTCTGCCGGGGGTACATGGAGAAGGAGAACATTGAACTGCTAGAAAGTCTCTTCGAGGGGAACGCTGGAATGAGAGCAGTGGCAAAATTATTGCTCAATGCCTTGGTGAGTATTTCAATATTGAAACTTTATAAAAAATGTATTTTCAGTGGGGAAAATTCGCACAGCGAGCCGACCGAGTCAATACAGAGATCATCCTGGATCCAGGAAAATTTTGGCAGATTGTCCACGACACTGCCCTGGATCTTCTGGATGTGAGGCCGGTAAACGATGTGCTGATTGTTCAATACAGGCAAAGAGAAGAAACTCTCTCAAGTTTGAAGACGAGTGCTGTTCATCTGGCTGCATATGTCACAGCATATGCAAGACTCCGTCTCTATAGTCTGATGGAAGCCGTTGGCCCCGACAACATTGTCTATACAGGTAAATATTATAAATTATCGTCAAAAGTTCTATTTTTCTATTTTCAGACACGGACTCAATCATCTTCAAACTCCCACATGGCACACCGAATCCCTTGGAAGATAAGATGGGATCGTACCTTGGTCAACTGACGAATGAACTCAAAGGGACCATGAAAGAATTTGTTAGCCTTGGTCCCAAAACGTATTCTTACAAAGAACAGTTGGCCAATGGCGAGGAGAAGGTGGCAATCAAGGCGAAGGGCATAACCTTTGGTTATTTTGAATAATAAATTGGTTATAAAAAACTTTTCTTTTTGGGGAGGAATGGGGACTATGCGGGAAAAAATGAGGGGAGGAGGAAGGGAGGGGGAATGGGGGAGGAGGCCTGCGGGAAAAAAGGGGGGAAGAGAGAGGTCATTTCCCGCACTTGGTTTTTGTGGTCAACTATCTCCCACAACATTAACACTTTTTCAGAACCTGACCAATGAGCCGCTCCGGTGAGGAGTGGTGAAGGGAAGGATAGGCAATTTGCTAGCACTTCTACTCCAGCTCGCTTGTTATCTATTGGAAGTTGGTTTCAAAAATATATGTTTTATTTCAAACAATTTAAGTACAACAATATCCAAAGGTGTCGATCAATAATGTTAACTTGAACTCCTTCTTTTTGACTGAACCATGTGAGATATTTTTGACTGACTACCGAACTGTTGACAGAAGCAGATGGTTTTACATCCAAGACAATTGGTTTTTCTGAATGCAACTTCTCACTAGAAGTTGGGATGAGCATATTCAGTTGTCCTGCAATATTTACATTTATAAGAAACTTCCCTCGTCTTGATATAAACTCACTTTTCAGTTGAATCTTCAGTTCTTCGTTATCTCCTTCATAATCTGGGTGACTTTCTCGAGTCGGAGAAGCGTTTCATTCTCATCTTGAATTAACTTCTCGTTGATTTCGATAAATATGTGTTCAGGTTTTATGAACAAAACAGGAAAATCTCTGGAAAATGACATATTGTTCTAGTTAGAAGAATTATCACTCACCCTTTGACTGAGTCGATTTCAAAAGACTTTCCCATAGCTGCAAGACTCATTGTCAAAAACTTCATAGAATCCAACAATCTTACACCATTATGCTCCATGAATATCAGTTTTGTGCCATCCAGTATAAGATGAGACGCTGCTTCAACACTCAGAAAAAATCAGATTTAAATAGAGATAGGACATCACTGGCGTCCAAAAATGATATAGAATGAGGGAAACGCTGCAATGAGGCGCTATTTATACCACCCAAACGGCTGTTTGTCAAGGACAAATGGGATGAGTCATCACAGAGCACACCAAAAGTTCCGGTAGGAGTTGGCATCGTGCCAACTTTTAGAGGTTATTTCAACATTCACAATGCATGGAAATTCCCAATACTTTGGAATGGAATCTCTCACAACACAAACTCCTTTTCAGAACCTGACCAATGAACCGCTCCGGTGAGGAGTGGTGAAGGGAAGGTTGAGCCTTTGGCTTACGCTTCATCTCCAGGTCACTTGTTGTGACCCTCCGACTTGCTTTTCTTGGTGGTTATGTTGTTATATGGGAAAGAGGGGACGACAAACAAAACATTTCTCTCTCTCGCGTCCGCTTCGATGACGTCATGTTGGAATCTTGCCAACTAGAGAAAAGTTGTCCGTAACTTCGAAAATGTTACGGAAAGTATAATTTCTTGACAAAAAGTATAATTTCTTGACAAAAAGTATAATTTCTTGACAAAAAGTATAATTTCTTGACAAAAAGTATAATTTCTTGACAAAAAGTATAATTTCTTGACAAAAAGTATAATTTCGATAAAAAATACAAAGATGGTCCATTTTCTTGTTATATTCGAAACTTGGAAATGGTGATAAAGACGCAAAAATAATTCATTCAACATGGTTAAGTTGTCTTGGCAGAGTACTATTCTGATTGTCGGTCCCAGTGGCCAAGGAAAAAGCACTTTGGCTCGTCAAATTGTGGAGAAGCGGAACACTATTTTTGATGTGGACAGCAAAATTTGCTTTTGGTATTACGATACTTTTGAAAGCGTACCCGACTCGATGAAGAATCGGCCTGATATCATGTTACGGGAAGGATTGCCGAACTTGGAAGAATTGAAGAAATACAAAAAAGATCAAGTATTGGTGGTTATAGACGATTTAATGACGAAAATTGACCAAAACTCTGGAATGGAACGACTTGTTTCGGTTTTGGCCCACCACTACGATATGACTGTTATTTTCTTACTTCACACTATTTTTTACTCAAAAGTTATCAGAAACCTTCGTCTTCAGGCAAGTTATATCATTTTGTTCAAAAACAACGCGGACAAGTCAAGTGTGCGGTGTTTGGGATCTCAACTTATGCCTGGTGCTTGTAACACTTTCTTGGCCATTTATAACGACGCTACAAGTCAACCTTACACGTATTTACTTATCGATCTTCACAAAAATTGTCCCGACGAGATTCGATATCGTGACAATATTCTTCCTGGCCGAATAACACATGTCTTCATCCCAAAATAACTGTTCCCAATGGGATTTGGACACTTTTCACAAAATTCTCGCTTTGTCTTCAAATTTGTCAGAAAGTGATAGAATCTCGGAATTGAAAGATATTCCGGATAATGTGCTGATTTGTCTTGTGGAACTCGTTTTCAACATAATAAACGGTACAATCAAGATTTCCCCTCGTTCAGTCCAAAAGTTGAAACCTCGCATGTTTGGCCTTTTTTCGATCATCTTCTTCAATTTCGTTATTATTCAACCTTTTGTTCACAATATTGGTCAAATGACTTTTAATGTGTGCAAGTTTGACATCACTTTCCATGGGAGTATTGAGTAAATTGCCAATAGGATCAACTTCTTTCCGATTTGCGATTAAATCTGCATGTTCTTCGATCGAAAGCAAGACATATTTACCGTAGGACATGTTCGAGAATACTGGATGCAGCAGAAATCAAAACGGGTAATAGAATAGGGAGGGGACTACCACCAGATTGAATGAGAAATTCACGAGTTTCGTCAATGTCCCGGATATTGGACAAATGTCTCAAAGATTCAGAGTAAGGTTTCAACTTTTGGACTGAACGAGGGGAAATCTTGATTGTACCGTTTATTATGTTGAAAACGAGTTCCACAAGACAAATCAGCACATTATCCGGAATATCTTTCAATTCCGAGATTCTATCACTTTCTGACAAATTTGAAGACAAAGCGAGAATTTTGTGAAAAGTGTCCAAATCCCATTGGGAACAGTTATTTTGGGATGAAGACATGTGTTATTCGGCCAGGAAGAATATTGTCACGATATCGAATCTCGTCGGGACAATTTTTGTGAAGATCGATAAGTAAATACGTGTAAGGTTGACTTGTAGCGTCGTTATAAATGGCCAAGAAAGTGTTACAAGCACCAGGCATAAGTTGAGATCCCAAACACCGCACACTTGACTTGTCCGCGTTGTTTTTGAACAAAATGATATAACTTGCCTGAAGACGAAGGTTTCTGATAACTTTTGAGTAAAAAATAGTGTGAAGTAAGAAAATAACAGTCATATCGTAGTGGTGGGCCAAAACCGAAACAAGTCGTTCCATTCCAGAGTTTTGGTCAATTTTCGTCATTAAATCGTCTATAACCACCAATACTTGATCTTTTTTGTATTTCTTCAATTCTTCCAAGTTCGGCAATCCTTCCCGTAACATGATATCAGGCCGATTCTTCATCGAGTCGGGTACGCTTTCAAAAGTATCGTAATACCAAAAGCAAATTTTGCTGTCCACATCAAAAATAGTGTTCCGCTTCTCCACAATTTGACGAGCCAAAGTGCTTTTTCCTTGGCCACTGGGACCGACAATCAGAATAGTACTCTGCCAAGACAACTTAACCATGTTGAATGAATTATTTTTGCGTCTTTATCACCATTTCCAAGTTTCGAATATAACAAGAAAATGGACCATCTTTGTATTTTTTATCGAAATTATACTTTTTGTCAAGAAATTATACTTTTTGTCAAGAAATTATACTTTTTGTCAAGAAATTATACTTTTTGTCAAGAAATTATACTTTTTGTCAAGAAATTATACTTTTTGTCAAGAAATTATACTTTCCGTAACATTTTCGAAGTTACGGACAACTTTTCTCTAGTTGGCAAGATTCCAACATGACGTCATCGAAGCGGACGCGAGAGAGAGAAATGTTTTGTTTGTCGTCCCCTCTTTCCCATATAACAACATAACCACCAAGAAAAGCAAGTCGGAGGGTCACAACAAGTGACCTGGAGATGAAGCGTAAGCCAAAGGCTCAACCTTCCCTTCACCACTCCTCACCGGAGCGGCTCATTGGTCAGGTTCTGAAAAGGAGTTTGTGTTGTGAGAGATTCCATTCCAAAGTATTGGGAATTTCCATGCATTGTGAATGTTGAAATAACCTCTAAAAGTTGGCACGATGCCAACTCCTACCGGAACTTTTGGTGTGCTCTGTGATGACTCATCCCATTTGTCCTTGACAAACAGCCGTTTGGGTGGTATAAATAGCGCCTCATTGCAGCGTTTCCCTCATTCTATATCATTTTTGGACGCCAGTGATGTCCTATCTCTATTTAAATCTGATTTTTTCTGAGTGTTGAAGCAGCGTCTCATCTTATACTGGATGGCACAAAACTGATATTCATGGAGCATAATGGTGTAAGATTGTTGGATTCTATGAAGTTTTTGACAATGAGTCTTGCAGCTATGGGAAAGTCTTTTGAAATCGACTCAGTCAAAGGGTGAGTGATAATTCTTCTAACTAGAACAATATGTCATTTTCCAGAGATTTTCCTGTTTTGTTCATAAAACCTGAACACATATTTATCGAAATCAACGAGAAGTTAATTCAAGATGAGAATGAAACGCTTCTCCGACTCGAGAAAGTCACCCAGATTATGAAGGAGATAACGAAGAACTGAAGATTCAACTGAAAAGTGAGTTTATATCAAGACGAGGGAAGTTTCTTATAAATGTAAATATTGCAGGACAACTGAATATGCTCATCCCAACTTCTAGTGAGAAGTTGCATTCAGAAAAACCAATTGTCTTGGATGTAAAACCATCTGCTTCTGTCAACAGTTCGGTAGTCAGTCAAAAATATCTCACATGGTTCAGTCAAAAAGAAGGAGTTCAAGTTAACATTATTGATCGACACCTTTGGATATTGTTGTACTTAAATTGTTTGAAATAAAACATATATTTTTGAAACCAACTTCCAATAGATAACAAGCGAGCTGGAGTAGAAGTGCTAGCAAATTGCCTATCCTTCCCTTCACCACTCCTCACCGGAGCGGCTCATTGGTCAGGTTCTGAAAAAGTGTTAATGTTGTGGGAGATAGTTGACCACAAAAACCAAGTGCGGGAAATGACCTCTCTCTTCCCCCCTTTTTTCCCGCAGGCCTCCTCCCCCATTCCCCCTCCCTTCCTCCTCCCCTCATTTTTTCCCGCATAGTCCCCATTCCTCCCCAAAAAGAAAAGTTTTTTATAACCAATTTATTATTCAAAATAACCAAAGGTTATGCCCTTCGCCTTGATTGCCACCTTCTCTTCGCCATTGGCCAACTGTTCTTTGTAAGAATACGTTTTGGGACCAAGGCTAACAAATTCTTTCATGGTCCCTTTGAGTTCATTCGTCAGTTGACCAAGGTACGATCCCATCTTATCTTCCAAGGGATTCGGTGTGCCATGTGGGAGTTTGAAGATGATTGAGTCCGTGTCTGAAAATAGAAAAATAGAACTTTTGACGATAATTTATAATATTTACCTGTATAGACAATGTTGTCGGGGCCAACGGCTTCCATCAGACTATAGAGACGGAGTCTTGCATATGCTGTGACATATGCAGCCAGATGAACAGCACTCGTCTTCAAACTTGAGAGAGTTTCTTCTCTTTGCCTGTATTGAACAATCAGCACATCGTTTACCGGCCTCACATCCAGAAGATCCAGGGCAGTGTCGTGGACAATCTGCCAAAATTTTCCTGGATCCAGGATGATCTCTGTATTGACTCGGTCGGCTCGCTGTGCGAATTTTCCCCACTGAAAATACATTTTTTATAAAGTTTCAATATTGAAATACTCACCAAGGCATTGAGCAATAATTTTGCCACTGCTCTCATTCCAGCGTTCCCCTCGAAGAGACTTTCTAGCAGTTCAATGTTCTCCTTCTCCATGTACCCCCGGCAGAATTCCAATTTTTCTGCATCGGTGACCACATCGGAGGGCCATCCACTGCTATACTGAAAAATTTTCAAAATTACGAAATATTATTTC
This sequence comes from Caenorhabditis remanei, assembly GCF_010183535.1. NCBI lineage: Eukaryota > Metazoa > Nematoda > Chromadorea > Rhabditida > Rhabditidae > Caenorhabditis > Caenorhabditis remanei. The sequence continues at coordinate 54,011 of NW_026526158.1, forward strand.
GTCGGAAAAACTTACAATCTTCGCCTTCATCATCGTATCAATATAAGAAGTGAAAAGCCCGCCTTTTCCACTGGCATCATTCTTGACCCACTTCTCATACTTGATTCCATGGTACACCTCGACGATCTTGTATCCGAGACTCAATGCTTTTTTCAGCTCCACGGTGGTGAAGGTTCCGGTGAAAGACCGTTCTTCGTCGGAATGTGTGCATTTCTCCTGATTTCCTTCCTTTGCGCACACTAAAATTGAGAGAAAATTTGTGAAAATGGAAAGAAAAACTCACACTTGCAAAGGAAAAACATCAGTCTTCCAGAGACTTTTCCAGCGATGACTGGAAGCCTTAAATCCCTCGGAGCCTGCAGCTTGCAGCTCATGAAACCTTCAAAGGGAATTCCATCAGGAGAAACGATCGGGAGGGCGAACGTGCTTCTTTGAACATTTTCCGGCGCTCCAATCGGAAAAGCTTCGTGCTTCATGACGGTGGGGTACAGACTGACCACGTCTACATAGTACCCCGTACCGTCCTTGCAGTCCACGTACACGCGGAAGACTTCAGTACGTCCTCCAACAAGGGCCCGTTGACACTGAAGCACATCGACGGCTTCGTAGCTGTCAAAGAAGTCTGACATTTCCCGATTGGACCGAAGTTCAGCCTTCACATCACATTCATATACGACACGGACAGGACATTTTCCGGATTCTTTCAGAGTTTTGATTCTCTCCTCATCCGCCTTCCAAATGTCCCGGGCACTCTTCTCACCAATAACTGACTCTTCCGAATAAGTACAAGTATGACCATGATAGTAGCACCCCTGAATTTAGAAATACTCAACTGAAATATAAAGAAAAACTCACAAAAAATTCAATTATTTGGCCGTCAGGGTACTTCTCACATGGTGGAATATAACCATCCACTCGATGGTTTCCAATTTTTTCTTCACCATATGTTGTGGACATATTCACTTGTACTTTCTCGGATTCACAAATCCACGCCAAGAATTTTTGACTCAGGATGGAATTGTTCATGGAGACGGAAGGTTTGGCATCCAACACAATTGGCATTTTCGGGTCCAGATGATTTCGGCGGAAGACGAGGGCAGCAGCTGATGCGGCAGTCGTGGTCTCCTGAAGAGATTCAGAGTGTGAGAGTGAAAGAACGTACCCCCACTATAGAGAAATAGACGAAAAAGTTACCTCGAAGAGACACACATTCGTCATCTTTTCGAATGCGCCCTCGAATTGTGTCATTGAAGTCGCCAGAATGTAGACGTCATTGTAGCAATATCTCAGCAACTCGTCATAAAAGTTGAACACTTTTCCATCGGCCCTTTCCTTCTCGAGGAAACTTTCCAATTGTTTCCTGTGCTCTGCGGTCTTGTTTTCCAGAGCATAGTACTTATTCTCCGGAATTGATCCATTGTATTGGAAATTTTCCTTCCGAATAAAATGGACTGGAAAGTCCCCCTTGAGGGAGTCCACCTTGAAGGTCTTCCCCACCATCGATAGACTCATGGTGAGGTATTTCAACGAGTCAATGAGTCGCACTCCATTGTATTCCAGATAGACCAATTTGGTCCCATCCAGACAAACAGTAGGGGCGGCTTTGTTGCTTGCAATCAGAGCTTCCAGAATGAACTGACCATCGAAGCTAAAAAATTCAGAATAAAATTTAAAAATTTCAAGATTAAAATTACCCAGAGGCATTGTGCGCCACAAATGTGAAGCCTCGATGTTTGTCTCCAAACATCCATTCGGTGAATTGCGCCCCGACGTCGATGCCTTCGTCCTTAATCTCATCGATGACTTTCAGACGCCCGTCCGGAGAACAGTTCGAACACTTTGAGTCTTCACCCTCCTCAGTAGTCTTCGGAATGTCACTCGAGCATTTGGGACAACATTTGACACAAGTGAAGAGAGTTGGAATCTGCCTTTTTGTGGTCTCACAAACACGGGTCTAAAAATACAACTATAATTTTTAAATTATTATTGAAAAAAGTACCTCAACATCAAAAAATCCACGCTTCCGAGTCAACTTCTTTTCGTTTTTGATGGAAGGCATCATTGTGCAAGTATGGCCGGCTTGCTTCTTCTCTTGACATCTGTGGCAATAAGACTCTCCGCATTCATGTTTTCCAGTCCTCTTGTTGGTATAATAAGACTTTGAACACTTTTGACAATATTTGGTGTAGTCACAGCGACTTTTTCCACCATTTGGGCCTAGAAATAACGGTTTAAATAGTTTCAGACACTCAGAAACTAACCTTTCTGCAGATGATTCTTATAGCACGTCTCCGTCTCAAAAGTGACACAACAGACTGGACATCTTTTTGCCACGTCATTTTCAGTTTTTGGAGGGCAGTTGGGCTTTCCGCAAAAGCGATGAAGAAGGCGACAAGCATAGTGGGATTCAGCAGCCCTACTTCTTGAGAAACACAAAAAGCAATAATACGAAGTTTTTAGAAGACTGGCTACACTCCTCAATCCACAATAATGCCCATCAGCTAGATATAACACAATCTGCTTTCCTTTTCCAACATAGGGACCAGAATAATAAGGAAGAGTGGAGTTTTTGACAAAGACAATCAGTTGAAGCTGACCCGCAAAGCATTTTTCTTGGAACACAGAACAATCAACACTATCGAAGTCGTACATTTTGGTGATTCCCGCTTTCTGAGAACAAACAAAATGTAATTTTAGAACAAATTCTTTATTTTAAACCAACCTTTTTCAACTCATTGACCTCTTGGAAAACATCAAGGTAGCCTTCACGAACTTCATTCTTCAACAAACTTCTTCGATATCGGTTGTGTTTTTTCTTGTTGTCCTTGTCTTGCTTCCATTCTCGGTGACGAAGAGATTGTACTATGGCATGGACGAGGCAATTACGGGAAACTGAAAAAAAAAAACAAATTTTAGAAAATTTCGATTTCGACCAACCTTTGTTAGGCATGAGATGATGTCGTTTTGGCAAAACCTCTTCAAGAATCTCGACATTGTCCAAGTCACCCAAATCTTCTTCATCACTCTCACTTCCTTCTTCTTCTTCCTCTCTTTGCTTTTTTGTTGAAGGGAGGCCCAGAATATCTTCAATACCAAAACTTTTCCTTTTTCCTCCACTCTTTTTCGCTGGCGTGGCGACTTCACCTCCTTTGTTGGAGGCTTCTTCTCCACTGCCAGAAGGTGTGTTGAGGTAGGTGATGTGAATTGTGATACTGGGTTCCTCAAGCTCGAGCAAATTTTTGTTTGACTGAGCCATATCCTCCATACAGTCGGCGATGTCCCGTGGCAAAACATTTGCCAACTTCTTGAATGAGAGACCCACACTCTCCACGAGTTCGTCTGATTCGAACTTGACCCCGACTTTCAAATTAGCTGGGGTCATACCGGCGGGGATGTGGGAGTCGATCAACTTCACGACAGCCTCCGAGAAAAGGTCCGGACCATTGGGGGAAGCGGTGAAGACCGTGGGAATATCCACATCTAGACTAACAGTTTCCACACTATTCTTAAAACGTCCACCAGACTTAGCAACGAATACCCTTCTCACTTTCAGCAAAGCCCCGCCCACTTGGACCTATAAAAAGACTATAAAAATTGAAACACCCTCATTCACTCACGTTTTCAACCTCCTGTCCGGTGACCTCTTCGATTCCGCTCATTTTTCAGCTTTCTACTCTGAAAATGTCAATTCATCCACAAATTATTCCAAAGAAAGAAATCAACCAGTCTGGAACGGCTTACGTCATTCCGACCCAAACTGACTATTTCGATAATACGACGGTAAGGAGAAAGGAAAACTATTCAAAAATAAAAAACCACTTTCAGATACAAGAACAGCCATTCTTTGTAAATCCAGTGAAAACTGAGAAAAAGCCGGATACGTACACCTTCCATTTTGCGAAAGGATCCGCACCGGTCATCACCATCCAAAATCAATAATGATAATGGAAGCTCGGCTCCCAGAAGGAAGCCCCGCCCACTTTACACTTTTATCAATTTGCCCCCTTTTCCACCAAAATGGCCCCCTCCCGATGATGACTCACCCCATTTCCAATCAGTTTTGCACCATTTTGCTCAATTTCGTCTCCTCCTCGGATGAGTCATCGCGTCCATATCGCCTCCATGTCCCCCTTTCTTCAACTTACAAACCACTTCCCTCATTTTTCCTCATTTCCTGCATTTTCCAACTTTCCCCTCATTTCACCCATTTTTTCAACTTTTTCCTCATTTTCTACATTTTTCTGTAAAAATTGCCAGGTTCAGTTTCCCTATATAAAGAAAATTGAATCTTTCATTCCGTCTTCATTCGTCTCTTTGAGTATGCGTGTTTTCCTTTCTCTCTCTTTAAAAAGCCTGTTTCCGTTATAGAAATGGCCATCACCCGTTGGGACATGTCCAAAGCTTCCGAATCCGAGAAGAAAAGCTCTGTAAATGACGATTCAATGACTTTGAACAAAATCGTCAACGATTTGGCCAAGAAGAATCCATTCTTGAAGTCCCCTATGAAGCGTCGTCGTGAAGAGAAAGAAGAAGTTTCCGCTGGAGAAAAACGCCTGGTAAATTTAATATTTGAAACAATTTTGATTTAAGTATTAAATTTAAGGAATGGTTGAAAGAAAAGGCCAAGAAGGCAGTGATTCCAACGGAGCAAGTATCGACCTTGAAGCCGGAGCACATTTTCTTGGAGAATGGCCCCCTCATCATCCACATGTGTCTGGAATGCAAGAAGTTCAACTCCACACGCACCGTCACAAACCTTGGAGAGGGGAAAATTCAACTTCCACTCGGACTCTGTACCATCTGCCGCTCCCACATTAATCGTCAACGTGCCGTCAAATTCTTTGAACACGAACTCCCGTCGATCAAGAAGGCATATGACCTCTAATTATTTTTGTAAGTATTTTTCTATTTGTTTCCGATTCTTCTCCTTTTTATTTGTTTCAACTTTCCAATTTTTCATCTTGCCTCTTTCTTCACTTTGTTTCATTTTTCTATTTTCCAACAATAAATTGGTGGTAAAATAGAAATGTGTTCTCCATTTAAACCACATACACACTACATCTTCCGTAAGCCTCTTTCGCTTTTTGGTTAACAGCTTTGTCTCCCAAAAATCAGATCCAGGATCGAACCTTCTTAGTGAAGGTTCTCTTTTTTATTTTTTGTTGTTGTATACAAACTCTCAAAATTATAACTTTTCAAAATTCTGAAGCATACGCCATCTTCCCAAGCCCCCAAAATTCTGAAGCAATTACTCACAATAAAACAAAAATCACTCAAAATATGCAAAAATGCAAAAATAATGGTAACAAATTATGAAATATCGCTTCGAGACCCAAAAATTCAAAATCTACGCAAAAATCCGGTCTAGAAAAATACTATTTCAATAATTTTCAGAAAAAAAAAATTTATGGATGCGCTGGGTACTGTAAGGATGGTTTGAATTTTGGATACTTGGCTTAATTTTTGGATACTTGGCTTAATTTTTGGATACTTGGTTTATATTTTGGATACTTGGCTTAATTTTTGGATACTTGGTTCAATTTTTGGATACTTGGTTTAAATTTTGGATACTTGGTTTAAATTTTGGATACTTGGTTTATATTTTGGATACTTGGTTTATATTTTGGATACTTGGCTTAATTTTTGGATACTTGGTTCAATTTTTGGATACTTGGTTTAAATTTTGGATACTTGGTTTATATTTTGGATACTTGGTTTATATTTTGGATACTTGGTTTATCTTTTGGATACTTGGTTTGAATTTTGGATACTTGGCTTAATTTTTGGATACTTGGTTTATATTTTGGATACTTGGTTTATATTTTGGATACTTGGTTTAATTTTGGATACTTGGTTTATATTTGGATACTGGTTTATATTTGGATACTTGGTTTATATTTTGGATACTTGGTTTATATTTTGGATACTTGGTTTATATTTTGGATACTTGGTTTAATTTTGGATACTTGGTTTGAATTTTGGATACTTGGCTTAATTTTGGATACTTGGTTTATATTTTGGATACTTGGTTTATATTTGGATACTTGGTTTAGATTTTGGATACTTGGTTGATATTTTGGGATACTTGGTTTATATTTTGGATACTTGGTTTTTCTTTGGATACTTGGTTGAATTTTGGATACTTGGCTTAATTTTTGGATACTTGGTTTATATTTTTGGATACTTGGTTTATATTTTGGATACTTGGTTTAATTTTTGGATACTGGCTTAATTTTTGGATACTTGGTTCAATTTTTGATACTTGGTTGAAATTTGGATACTTGGTTTATATTTTTGATACTTGGTTTATATTTGGATACTTGGTTTATATTTTGGATACTTGGTTTGAATTTTGGATACTTGGCTTAATTTTTGGATACTTGGTTTATATTTTTGGATACTTGGCTTAATTTTTGGATACTTGGTTTAATTTTTGGATACTTGGTTTAAATTTTGGATACTTGGTTTATATTTTGGATACTTGGTTTATCTTTTGGATACTTGGTTTATATTTTGGATACTTCGCTTAATTTTTGGATACTTGGTTCAATTTTTGGATACTTGGTTTATCTTTTGGATACTCGGTTTATATTTTGGATACTTGGCTTAATTTTTGGATACTTGGTTCAATTTTTGGATACTTGGTTAAATTTTTGAATACTTGGTTTATATTTTGGATACTTGGTTTATATTTTGGATACTTGGTTTATCTTTTGGATACTTGGTTTATATTTTGGATACTTGGCTTAATTTTTGGATACTTGGTTCAATTTTTGGATACTTGGTTTATCTTTTGGATACTCGGTTTATATTTTGGATACTTGGCTTAATTTTTGGATACTTGGTTCAATTTTTGGATACTTGGTTAAATTTTTGAATACTTGGTTTATCTTTTGTATACTTGGTTTATATTTGGATACTTGGTTTATATTTTGGATACTTGGTTTATATTTTGGATACTTGGTTTATATTTTGGATACTTGGCTTAATTTTTGGATACTTGGTTTAATTTTGGATACTTGGTTTAAATTTTGGATACTTGGTTTATATTTTGGATACTTGGTTTATCTTTTGGATACTTGGTTTATATTTTGGATACTTGGCTTAATTTTTGGATACTTGGTTCAATTTTTGGATACTTGGTTTATATTTTGGATACTTGGTTTATCTTTTGGATACTTGGTTCAATTTTTGGATACTTGGTTTATCTTTTGGATACTCGGTTTATATTTTGGATACTTGGCTTAATTTTTGGATACTTGGTTCAATTTTTGGATACTTGGTTAAATTTTTGAATACTTGGTTTATCTTTTGGATACTTGGTTTATCTTTTGGATACTTGGTTTATATTTTGGATACTTGGCTTAATTTTTGGATACTTGGTTTAATTTTTGGATACTTGGTTTAAATTTTGGATACTTGGTTTATATTTTGGATACTTGGTTTATCTTTTGGATACTTGGTTTATATTTTGGATACTTGGCTTAATTTTTGGATACTTGGTTCAATTTTTGGATACTTGGTTTAAATTTTGGATACTTGGTTTATATTTTGGATACTTGGCTTAATTTTTGGATACTTGGTTCAATTTTTGGATACTTGGTTTATCTTTTGGATACTCGGTTTATATTTTGGATACTTGGCTTAATTTTTGGATACTTGGTTCAATTTTTGGATACTTGGTTAAATTTTTGAATACTTGGTTTATATTTTGGATACTTGGTTTATATTTTGGATACTTGGTTTAATTTTTGGATACTTGGCTTAATTTTTGGATACTTGGTTCAATTTTTGGATACTTGGTTCAATTTTTGGATACTTGGTTTAAATTTTGGATACTTGGTTTATATTTTGGATACTTGGTTTATATTTTGGATACTTGTTTATCTTTGGATACTTGGCTTAATTTTTGGATACTTGGTTTAAATTTTGGATACTTGGTTTATATTTTGGATACTTGGTTTAAATTTTGGATACTTGGTTTATATTTGGATACTTGGTTTATATTTTGGATACTTGGTTTATATTTGGATACTTGGTTTATATTTTGGATACTTGGCTTAATTTCTGGATACTTGGTTCAATTTTTGGATACTTGGTTTAAATTTTGGATACTTGGTTTATATTTTGGATACTTGGTTTATGTTTTGGGATACTTGGTTTATCTTTTGGATACTTGGTTTGAATTTTGGATACTTGGCTTAATTTTTGGATACTTGGTTTATATTTTGGATACTTGGTTTATATTTTGGATACTTGGCTTAATTTTTGGATACTTGGTTCAATTTTTGGATACTTGGTTTAAATTTGGATACTTGGTTCATTTTTGGATACTTGTTTATCTTTTGGATACTCGGTTTATATTTTGGATACTTGGCTTAATTTTTGGATACTTGGTTTCAATTTTTGGATACTTGGTTAAATTTTGAATACTTGGTTAATCTTTTGGATACTTGGTTTATTTTGGATACTTGGTTTATATTTTGGATACTTGGTTTATATTTTGGATACTTGGCTTAATTTTTGGATACTTGGTTTAATTTTTGGATACTTGGTTTAAATTTTGGATACTTGGTTTATATTTTGGATACTTGGTTTATCTTTTGGATACTTGGTTTATATTTTGGATACTTGGCTTAATTTTTGGATACTTGGTTCAATTTTTGGATACTTGGTTTATCTTTTGGATACTCGGTTTATATTTTGGATACTTGGCTTAATTTTTGGATACTTGGTTCAATTTTTGGATACTTGGTTTATCTTTTGGATACTCGGTTTATATTTTGGATACTTGGCTTAATTTTTGGATACTTGGTTCAATTTTTGGATACTTGGTTAAATTTTTGAATACTTGGTTTATCTTTTGGATACTTGGTTTATATTTTGGATACTTGGTTTATATTTTGGATACTTGGTTTATATTTTGGATACTTGGCTTAATTTTTGGATACTTGGTTTAATTTTTGGATACTTGGCTTAATTTTTGGATACTTGGTTTATCTTTTGGATACTTGGTTTATATTTTGGATACTTGGTTTATATTTTGGATACTTGGCTTAATTTTTGGATACTTGGTTCAATTTTTGGATACTTGGTTAAATTTTTGAATACTTGGTTCAATTTTTGGATACTTGGTTAAATTTTTGAATACTTGGTTTATATTTTGGATACTTGGTTTATATTTTGGATACTTGGCTTAATTTTTGGATACTTGGTTTAATTTTTGGATACTTGGCTTAATTTTTGGATACTTGGTTTATATTTGGATACTTGGTTTATCTTTTGGATACTTGGTTTATATTTTGGATACTTGGCTTAATTTTGGATACTTGGTTCAATTTTTGGATACTTGGTTTATCTTTTGGATACTCGGTTTATATTTTGGATACTTGGCTTAATTTTGGATACTTGGTTCAATTTTTGGATACTTGGTTAAATTTTTGAATACTTGGTTTATCTTTTGGATACTTGGTTTATATTTTGGATACTTGGTTTATATTTTGGATACTTGGTTTATAATTTTGGATACTTGGCTTAATTTTGGATACTTGGTTTAATTTTTGGATACTTGGTTTAAATTTTGGATACTTGGTTTATATTTTGGATACTTGGTTTATCTTTTGGATACTTGGTTTATATTTTGGATACTTGGCTTAATTTTTGGATACTTGGTTCAATTTTTGGATACTTGGTTTAAATTTTGGATACTTGGTTTATATTTTGGATACTTGGCTTAATTTTTGGATACTTGGTTCAATTTTTGGATACTTGGTTAAATTTTTGAATACTTGGTTTATCTTTTGGATACTTGGTTTATATTTTGGATACTTGGTTTATCTTTTGGATACTTGGTTTATATTTTGGATACTTGGTTTATCTTTTGGATACTTGGTTTATATTTGGATACTTGGCTTAATTTTCGGATACTTGGTTTATATTTTGGATACTTGGTTTATATTTTGGATACTTGGCTTAATTTTGGATACTTGGTTCAATTTTTGGATACTTGGTTTAATTTTGGATACTTGGTTTTATCTTTTGGATACTTGGTTTATATTTGGATACTTGGTTTATCTTTGGATACTTGGTTATATTTTGGATACTTGGTTTATCTTTTGGATACTTGGTTTATATTTTGGATACTTGGCTTAATTTTTGGATACTTGGTTTATATTTTGGATACTTGGTTTATATTTTGGATACTTGCTTAATTTTTGGATACTTGGTTCAATTTTTGGATACTTGGTTTAATTTTTGGATACTTGGTTTATCTTTGGATACTTGGTTTATATTTTGGATACTTGGTTTATCTTTTGGATACTTGGTTCAATTTTGGATACTTGGTTTATCTTTTGGATACTCGGTTTATATTTTGGATACTTGGCTTAATTTTTGGATAATTGGTTCAATTTTTGGATACTTGGTTAAATTTTGAATACTTGGTTTATATTTTGGATACTTGGTTTATATTTTGGATACTTGGTTCATCTTTTGGATACTTGGTTTATATTTTGGATACTTGGCTTAATTTTTGGATACTTGGTTCAATTTTTGGATACTTGGTTTATCTTTTGGATACTCGGTTTATATTTTGGATACTTGGCTTAATTTTTGGATACTTAGTTCAATTTTTGGATACTTGGTTAAATTTTTGAATACTTGGTTTATCTTTTGGATACTTGGTTTATCTTTGGATTCTTGGTTTATATTTTGGATACTTGGTTTATATTTTGGATACTTGGCTTAATTTTTGGATACTTGGTTTAATTTTTGGATACTTGGTTTAAATTTTGGATACTTGGTTTATATTTTGGATACTTGGTTTATCTTTTGGATACTTGGTTTAGATTTTGGATACTTGGCTTAATTTTTGGATACTTGGTTAATTTTTGAATACTTGGTTTATCTTTTGGATACTTGGTTTATATTTGGATACTTGGTTTATCTTTTGGATACTTGGTTTATATTTTGGATACTTGGTTTATCTTTTGGATACTTGGTTTATATTTTGGATACTTGGCTTAATTTTCGGATACTTGGTTTATATTTTGGATACTTGGTTTATATTTGGATACTTGGCTTAATTTTTGGATACTTGGTTCAATTTTGGATACTTGGTTTAATTTTTTGGATACTTGGTTTATCTTTTGGATACTTGGTTTATATTTGGATACTTGGTTTATCTTTTGGATACTTGGTTTTATTTTGGATACTTGGTTTATCTTTTGGATACTTGGTTTATATTTTGGATACTTGGCTTAATTTTTGGATACTTGGTTTATATTTTGGATACTTGGTTATATTTTGGATACTTGGCTTAATTTTTGGATACTTGGTTCAATTTTTGGATACTTGGTTTAATTTTTGGATACTTGGTTTATCTTTTGGATACTTGGTTTATATTTTGGATACTTGGTTTATCTTTTGGATACTTGGTTTATATTTTGGATACTTGGTTTATCTTTTGGATACTTGGCTTAATTTTTGGATACTTGGTTTAATTTTTGGATACTTGGTTTATATTTGGATACTTGGTTTATCTTTTGGATACTTGGTTTATATTTTGGATACTTGGTTTATCTTTTGGATACTTGGTTCAATTTTTGGATACTTGGTTTATCTTTTGGATACTCGGTTTATATTTTGGATACTTGGCTTAATTTTTGGATACTTGGTTCAATTTTTGGATACTTGGTTATATTTTGGATACTTGGTTTATCTTTTGGATACTTGGTTTATATTTTGGATACTTGGCTTAATTTTCGGATACTTGGTTTAAATTTTGGATACTTGGTTTATATTTTGGATACTTGGTTTATCTTTTGGATACTTGGTTTATATTTTGGATACTTGGCTTAATTTTGGATACTTGGTTAAATTTTTTGAATACTTGGTTTATCTTTTGGATACTTGGTTTATATTTTGGATACTTGGTTTATCTTTGGATACTTGGTTTATATTTTGGATACTTGGTTTATCTTTTGGATACTTGGTTTATATTTTGGATACTTGGCTTAATTTTCGGATACTTGGTTTATATTTTGGATACTTGGTTTATATTTTGGATACTTGGCTTAATTTTTGGATACTTGGTTCAATTTTTGGATACTTGGTTTAATTTTTTGGATACTTGGTTATCTTTTGGATACTTGGTTTATATTTTGGATACTTGGTTTATCTTTTGGATACTTGGTTTATATTTTGGATACTTGGTTTTATCTTTGGATACTTGGTTTATATTTTGGATACTTGGCTAATTTTTGGATACTTGGTTTATATTTTGGATACTTGGTTTATATTTTGGATACTTGGCTTAAATTTTTGGATACTTGGTTCAATTTTTGGATACTTGGTTTAATTTTTGGATACTTGGTTTATTATCTTTTTGGATACTTGGTTTATATTTTGGATACTTGGTTTTCTTTGGATACTTGGTTTCTATTTTGGATACTTGGTTTATCTTTTGGATACTTGGCTTAATTTTTGGATACTTGGTTAATTTTTGGATACTTGGTTTATATTTTTGATACTTGGTTTATCTTTTGGATACTTGGTTTATATTTTGGATACTTGGTTTACTATTTGGATACTTGGTTCATTTTTGGATACTTGGTTTATCTTTTGGATACTCGGTTTATTTTGGATACTTGGCTTAATTTTTGGATACTTGGTTCAATTTTGGATACTTGGTTAAATTTTTGAATACTTGGTTTATATTTTGGATACTGGTTTATATTTTGGATACTTGGTTTATCTTTGGATACTTGGTTTATATTGGATACTTGGCTTAATTTTTTGGATACTTGGTTCAATTTTTGGATACTTGGTTTATCTTTTGGATACTCGGTTTATTTTGGATACTTGGCTTAATTTTTGGATACTTGGTTCAATTTTTGGATACTTGGTTAAATTTTTGAATACTGGTTTATCTTTGGATACTTGGTTTATATTTGGATCTTGGTTTATATTTTGGATACTTGGTTTATATTTGGATACTTGGCTTAATTTTTGGATACTTGGTTTAATTTTTGGATACTTGGTTTAAATTTTGGATACTTGTTTATATTTTGGATACTTGGTTTATCTTTTGGATACTTGGTTTATATTTTGGATACTTGGCTTAATTTTTGATACTTGGGTTCAATTTTTGGATACTTGGTTTAAATTTTGGATACTTGGTTTATATTTTGGATACTTGGCTTATTTTGGATACTTGGTTTTAAATTTTTAAATACGTGGTTTATCTTTTGGATACTTGGTTTATATTTGGATACTTGGTTTATCTTTGGATCTGGTTTATATTTTGGATACTTGGTTTATCTTTTGGATACTTGGTTTATATTTTGGATACTTGGCTTAATTTTCGGATACTTGGTTTATATTTTGGATACTTGGTTATATTTTGGATACTTGGCTTAATTTTTGGATACTTGGTTCAATTTTTGGATACTTGGTTTTAATTTTTTGGATACTTGGTTTATCTTTTGGATACTTGGTTTATTTTGGATACTTGGTTTATCTTTTGGATACTTGGTTATATTTTGGATACTTGGTTTATCTTTTGGATACTTGGATTAATTTTGGATACTTGGTTAATTTTTGGATACTTGGTTGATATTTTGGATACTTGGTTTATATTTGGATACTTGGTTTATATTTTGGAGATACTTGGTTTATCTTTGGATACTTGGTTTATATTTTGGATACTGGTTTACTTTTGGATACTTGGTTTATATTTTGGATACTTGGTTTATATTTTGGATACTTGGTTCAATTTTGGATCTTGGTTTAATTTTTGGATACTTGGTTCAATTTTTGGATACTTGGTTTAATTTTGAATCTTGGTTTATCTTTTGGATACTTGGTTTATATTTTGGATACTTGGTTTATCTTTTGGATACTGGTTTATATTTTTTGGATACTTGGTTTATCTTTTGGATACTTGTTTATATTTTGGATACTTGGCTTAATTTTGGATACTTGGTTTATATTTTGATACTTGGTTTATATTTTGGATTACTTGGCTTAATTTTTGGATACTTGGTTCAATTTTTGGATACTTGGTTTAATTTTTGGATACTTGGTTTCTTTTATCTTTTGGATACTTGGTTTATATTTTGGATACTTGGTTTTATCTTTTTTGGATACTTGGTTTATATTTTGGATACTTGGTTTATCTTTTGGATACTTGGCTTATTTTTGGATACTTGGTTTAATTTTTGGATACTTTGGTTTATATTTTGGATACGGTTGGTTTTCTTTTGGATACTTGGTTTATATTTTGGATACTGGTTTATCTTTGGATACTTGGTTTATATTTTGGATACTTGGTTTATCTTTTGGATACTTGGTTTATATTTTGGATACTTGGGTTATATTTTGGATACTTGGTTCATTTTGGATACTTGGTTAAATTTTTTGGATACTTGGTTCAATTTTGGATACTTGGTTTAATAATTTTGAATACTTGGTTTATCTTTTGGATACTTGGTTTATATTTTGGATACTTGGTTTATCTTTTGGAACTT